>NW_027274617.1:0-90504 GCF_030028105.1 Mobula birostris
TGTACCGTTCTATGTTTTGTGTTCTCACTCGTTCGGTGTCTGTACTGATCTATCTTCTGTGTTCTCATTCTGTCGGTCTTTGTGCCATTTTATGTTCTGTGTTCTCACTCTGTTGGTCTCCGTACTGTTCTGTGTTCTCACTCTGTCGGTCTATGTACTGTTCTGTGTTCTGTGTTCTCAATCTGTCGGTCTGTGTACAGTTCTATGACCTGTGTACTCACTCTGTTGCTCTCTGTACCGTCTTATGATCTGTGTTCTCACTCTGTCGGTCTCTGTACCGTTCTATGTTCTGTGTTCTCACTCTGTCGGTCTCTGTAACATTCTATGTTGTGTGTTGTCACTCTGTCGGTCTCTGTACAGTTCTATGATCTGCGTTCCACTCTGTCGGCATCTGTACCGTTCTATGTTCTGTGATCTCACTCTGTCGGTCTCTGCACCGTTCTATGTTCTGTGTTCTCACTCTGTCGGTCTCTGTACCATTGTATGTTCTGTGTTCTCACTCTGTCGGTCTCTGTACTGATCTATGTTCTGTGATCTCACTCTGTCGGTCTTTGTACCGTTCCATGATCTGTGTTCTCACTCTGTCTGTCTCTGTAACGTTCTATGTTCTGTGTTCTCATTCTGTCTGTCTGTACTGTTCTATGTTCTGTGTTTTCACTCTGTCAGTCTCTGTACAGATCTATGTTCTGTGTTCTCACTCTGTCCGTCTCTAGACCGTTCTATCTTCTGTGTTCTCACTCTGTCCGTCTCTGTACTGTTCTATGTTCTGTGTTCGTACTCCGCCGGTCGCTGAGTAGTTCTATGATCTGTGTTCTCACTCTGTCGGTCTCTGTACCTTTCTGTGTTCTCACTCTGTCGGTCTCTGTACTGATCTATGTTCTGTGTTCTCACACTGTCAGTCTCTGTACCGTTCTATGATCTGTGTTCTCAGTCTGTCGGACTCTGTACCGTTCTATGTTCTGTGTTCTCACTCTGTCGGTCTCTGTACCGTTCTATGTTCTGTGTTGTCACTCTGTACCATTCTATGTTCTGTGTTCTCACACTGTCGGTCTGTACTTTGTTCTGTGTTCTCACTCTGTCTGTCTCTGTACTGATCTATGTTCTGTGTTCTCACTGTGTCTGTCTCTGTACTGATCTATGTTTTGTGTTCTCACTCTGTCGGTCTCTGTACCGTTCTATGTTTTGTGTTCTCACTCTGTCGGTCTGTACCGTTCTATGTTCTGTGTTCTCATTCTGTCGGTCGCTGTACTGTTCGATGTTCTGTGTTCTCACTCTGTTCGTCTCTGTACTGTTCTCTGTTCTGTGTTCTCACTGTCGGACTGTGTACCGTTCTATGTTCTGTGTTCTCACTCTGTCGGTCTCTGTACCGTTCTATGTTCTGTGTTCTCACTCTTTCGGTCTCTGTACCATTCTATGACCTGTGTCCTCACTCTGTCGGTTTCCGTACTGTTCTATATTCTGCCTTCTCACTCTGTCGGTCTCTGTACCATTCTGTGTTCTGTGTTCTCACTCTGTTCGTCTCTGTACTGTTCTATGTTCTGTGTTCTCACTCTGTCGGTCTCTGTACCGGTTTATGTTCTGTGTTCTCACTCTGTCGGTCTCTTTACTATTCTATGACCTGTGTTCTCAATCTGTCGGTCTTTGTAACGTTCTATGATCTGTTTTCTCACTCTGTCGGTCTCTGTACCGTTCTATGTTCTGTGTTCTAACGCTGTCGGTGTCTGTACTGTTCTATGATATGTTTTCTAACTCTGTCGTTGTCTGTACCGTTCTATGTTCCGTATTCTCACTCTGTCGGTCTCTCTACTGTTCTATGAACTGTGTTCTCACTCTGTCGGTCTCTGTACCGTTCTATGTTCTGTGTTCTCACTCTGTCGGTCTCTGTACCGTTCTATGTTCTGTGTTCTCACTCTGTCGGTCTCTGTACCGTTCTATGACCTGTGTCCTCACTCTGTCGGTGTGCGTACTGTTCTCTGTTCTGCCTTCTCACTCTGTCGGTCTCTGTACCATTCTATGTTCTGTGTTCTCACTCTGTTCGTCTCTGTACTGTTCTATGTTCTGTGTTCTCAATCTGTCGGTCTCTGTACCGGTTTATGTTCTGTGTTCTCACTCTATCGGTCTCTGTACTGTTCTGTGTTCTCATTCTGTCGGTCTCTTTACTATTCTATGTCCTGTGTTCTCACTCTGTCGGTCTCTGTACCGTTCTATGATCTGTTTTCTCTCTCTGTCGGTCTCTGTACCATTCTATGTTCTGTGTTCTCACTCTGTTCGTCTCTGTACTGTTCTATGTTCTGTGTTCTCACTGTGTTCGTCTCTGTACTGTTCTATGTTCTGTGTTCTCACTCTTTCGGTCTCTGTACCGGTTTATGTTCTGTGTTCTCACTCTGTCGGTCTCTGTACTGCTCTGTGTTCTGCGTTCTCACTCTGTCGGTGTCTGTACTGTTCTATGATCTGTGTTCTCACTCTTTCGGTCTCTGTACTGCTCTGTGTTCTGTGTTCTCACTCTGTCGGTGTCTGTACTGTTCGATGATTTGTGTTCTCACTCTTTCGGTGTCTGTACTGCTGTATGTTCTGTGTTCTCACTCTGTCGGTGTCTATACTGTTTGATGATATGTGTTCTCACTCTTTCGGTCTCTGTACTGCTCTATGTTCTGTGTTCGCACTCTGTCGGTCTCTGCACCGTTCTATGATCTGTTTTCTCACTCTGTCGGTTTCTGTACCGTTCTCTGTTCTGTGTTCTCACTCTGTCGGTGTCTGCACTGTTCTATGATATGTGTTCTCACACTTTCGGTCTCTGTACTTCTCTGTGTTCTGCGTTCTCACTCTCTCGGTGTCTGTACCGTTCTATGATCTGTGTTCTCACTCTGTTGGTCTCTGTACTGTTCTATGATCTGTGTTCTCACTCTGTCGGTGTCTGTACCGTTTTATGTTCTGTGTTCTCACTCTGTCGGTGTCTGTAACATTCTATGTTCTGTGTTCTCACTCTGTCGGTCTCTGTACTGTTCTATGATCTGTATTCTCACTCTGTCAGTCTCTGTACCGTTCAATGTTATAGTTTCTCACTCTGGCTGTCTCTGTAGCGTTCTATGATCTGTGTCTCACTCTGTCGGTCTCTGTCCCGTTCTATGTCCTGTGTTCTCACTCTGTCGGTCTCTGTACCGTTCTATGATCTGTGTTCTCACTCTGTCGGTCTCTGTACCGTTCTATGATCTGTGTTCTCACTCTGCCGGTCTCTGTACCATTCTATGATCTGTATTCTCACTCTGTCAGTCTCTGTACCTTTCAATGTTATAGGTTCTCACTCTGGCTGTCTCTGTACCGTTCTATGATCTGTGTTCTCACTCTGTCGGTCTCTGTACTGTTCCATGTTCTGTGTTCTCACTCTTTCTTGCTCTGTACTGTTCTATGTTCTGTGTTCTCACTCTGTCGGGCTATGTACCGTTCTGTGTTCTGTGTTCTCACTCTGTCGGTCCCTGTACCATTCTATGTTCTGTGTTCTCACTCTGTTCGTCTCTGTACTGTTCTCTGTTCTGTGTTCTCACTCTGTCGGTCTGTGTACCGTTTTATGTTCTGTGTTCTCACTCTGTCGGGCTATGTACCGTTCTGTGTTCTGTGTTCTCACTCTGTCGGTCCCTGTACCATTCTATGTTCTGTGTTCTCACTCTGTTCGTCTCTGTACTGTTCTCTGTTCTGTGTTCTCACTCTGTCGGTCTGTGTACCGTTTTATGTTCTGTGTTCTCACTCTGTCGGTCTCTGTACCGTTCTATGATCTGTGTTCTCACTCTGCCGGTCTCTGTACCATTCTATGATCTGTATTCTCACTCTGTCAGTCTCTGTACCTTTCAATGTTATAGGTTCTCACTCTGGCTGTCTCTGTACCGTTCTATGATCTGTGTTCTCACTCTTTCGGTCTCTGTACCATTCTATGACCTGTGTCCTTACTCTGTCGGTTTCCGTACTGTTCTATGTTCTGCCTTCTCACTCTGTCGGTCTCTGTACCATTCTATGTTCTGTGTTCTCACTCTGTTCGTCTCTGTACTGTTCTATGTTCTGTGTTCTCACTCTGTCGGTCTCTGTACCGGTTTATGTTCTGTGTTCTCACTCTTTCGGTCTCTGTACTGTTCTATGTTCTGTGCTCTCACTCTGTCCTTCTCTGTACTGTTCTATGTTCTGTGTTCTCACTCTGGCGGTCTCTGTACTGTTCTATGTTCTGTGTTCTCACACTGTCGGTCTCTGTACCGTTCTACGCTCTGTGTTCTCACTCTGTCGGTCTCTGTACTGTTCTATGATATGTGTTATCACTCTGTCCGTCTCTAGACCGTTCTATGTTCTCACTCTGTCGGTCTTTGTACTGTTCTATGTTCTGTTTTCTCACTCTCTCGGTCTCTGTACCGTTCTGTGTTCTGTGTTCTCACTCTGTCGGTCTCTGTACTGTTCTCTGTTCTGTGTTCTCACTCTGTCGGTCTCTGTACCGTTTATGTTCTGTGTTCTCACTCTGTCGGTCTCTGTACTGTTCTGTGCTCTGTGTTCTCACTTTGTTGGTCTCTGTACTGTTCTATGTTCGGAGTCCTCACTCTGTCGGTCTGTACTGTTCCATGATCTGCATTCTCACCATGTCCGTCTCTGTATTGTTCTATGTTCTGTGCTCTCACTCTGTCTGTCTCTGTACTGATCTATGTTCTGTGTTCTCACTCTGTCGGTATCTGTACTGATCTATGTTCTGTGTTCTAACTCTGTCCGTCTCTAGACCGTTCTATCTTCTGTGTTCTCACTTCGTCTGTCTCTGTACTGTTTTGTGTTCTGTGTTCTCACTCTGTCGGTCTCTGTACCGTTCTAGTTTCTGTGTTTTCACTCTACCGGTCTTTGTGCCATTTTATGTTCTGTGTTCTCACTCTGTCAGTCTCTATACCGTTCTATGTTCTGTTTTCTCACTCTGTCGGTCTCTGTACTGATCTATGTTTTGTGTTCTCACTCTGTCAGACTCCAGACCGTTCTATCTTCTGTGTTCTCAATCTGTCCGTCTCGGTGCTGTTCTATGTTCTGTGTTTTCACTCTGTCGGACTCTGTACCGTTCTATGTTTTGTGTTCTCACTCGTTCGGTGTCTGTACTGATCTATCTTCTGTGTTCTCATTCTGTCGGTCTTTGTGCCATTTTATGTTCTGTGTTCTCACTCTGTTGGTCTCTGTACCGTTCTATGTTTTGTGTTCTCACTTTGTCGGTCTGTACCGTTCTATGTTTTGTGTTCTCACTCGTTCGGTGTCTGTACTGATCTATCTTCTGTGTTCTCATTCTGTCGGTCTTTGTGCCATTTTATGTTCTGTGTTCTCACTCTGTTGGTCTCCGTACTGTTCTGTGTTCTCACTCTGTCGGTCTATGTACTGTTCTGTGTTCTGTGTTCTCAATCTGTCGGTCTGTGTACAGTTCTATGACCTGTGTACTCACTCTGTTGCTCTCTGTACCGTCTTATGATCTGTGTTCTCACTCTGTCGGTCTCTGTACCGTTCTATGTTCTGTGTTCTCACTCTGTCGGTCTCTGTAACATTCTATGTTGTGTGTTGTCACTCTGTCGGTCTCTGTACAGTTCTATGATCTGCGTTCCACTCTGTCGGCATCTGTACCGTTCTATGTTCTGTGATCTCACTCTGTCGGTCTCTGCACCGTTCTATGTTCTGTGTTCTCACTCTGTCGGTCTCTGTACCATTGTATGTTCTGTGTTCTCACTCTGTCGGTCTCTGTACTGATCTATGTTCTGTGATCTCACTCTGTCGGTCTTTGTACCGTTCCATGATCTGTGTTCTCACTCTGTCTGTCTCTGTAACGTTCTATGTTCTGTGTTCTCATTCTGTCTGTCTGTACTGTTCTGTGTTCTGTGTTTTCACTCTGTCAGTCTCTGTACAGATCTATGTTCTGTGTTCTCACTCTGTCTGTCTCTAGACCGTTCTATCTTCTGTGTTCTCACTCTGTCCGTCTCTGTACTGTTCTATGTTCTGTGTTCGTACTCCGCCGGTCGCTGAGTAGTTCTATGATCTGTGTTCTCACTCTGTCGGTCTCTGTACCTTTCTGTGTTCTCACTCTGTCGGTCTCTGTACTGATCTATGTTCTGTGTTCTCACACTGTCAGTCTCTGTACCGTTCTATGATCTGTGTTCTCAGTCTGTCGGACTCTGTACCGTTCTATGTTCTGTGTTCTCACTCTGTCGGTCTCTGTACCGTTCTATGTTCTGTGTTGTCACTCTGTACCATTCTATGTTCTGTGTTCTCACACTGTCGGTCTGTACTTTGTTCTGTGTTCTCACTCTGTCTGTCTCTGTACTGATCTATGTTCTGTGTTCTCACTGTGTCTGTCTCTGTACTGATCTATGTTTTGTGTTCTCACTCTGTCAGTCTCTGTACCGTTCTATGTTCTGTGTTCTCACTCTGTCGGTCTCTGTACCGTTCTATGTTTTGTGTCTCACTCTGTCGGTCTGTACCGTTCTATGTTCTGTGTTCTCATTCTGTCGGTCGCTGTACTGTTCGATGTTCTGTGTTCTCACTCTGTTCGTCTCTGTACTGTTCTCTGTTCTGTGTTCTCACTCTGTCGGTCTGTGTACCGTTCTATGTTCTGTGTTCTCACTCTGTCGGTCTCTGTACCGTTCTATGTTCTGTGTTCTCACTCTTTCGGTCTCTGTACCATTCTATGACCTGTGTCCTCACTCTGTCGGTTTCCGTACTGTTCTATATTCTGCCTTCTCACTCTGTCGGTCTCTGTACCATTCTGTGTTCTGTGTTCTCACTCTGTTCGTCTCTGTACTGTTCTATGTTCTGTGTTCTCACTCTGTCGGTCTCTGTACCGGTTTATGTTCTGTGTTCTCACTCTGTCGGTCTCTTTACTATTCTATGACCTGTGTTCTCAATCTGTCGGTCTTTGTAACGTTCTATGATCTGTTTTCTCACCTCTGTCGGTCTCTGTACCGTTCTATGTTCTGTGTTCTAACGCTGTCGGTGTCTGTACTGTTCTATGATATGTTTTCTAACTCTGTCGTTGTCTGTACCGTTCTATGTTCCGTATTCTCACTCTGTCGGTCTCTCTACTGTTCTATGAACTGTGTTCTCACTCTGTCGGTCTCTGTACCGTTCTATGTTCTGTGTTCTCACTCTGTCGGTCTCTGTACCGTTCTATGTTCTGTGTTCTCACTCTGTCGGTCTCTGTACCATTCTATGACCTGTGTCCTCACTCTGTCGGTGTGCGTACTGTTCTCTGTTCTGCCTTCTCACTCTGTCGGTCTCTGTACCATTCTATGTTCTGTGTTCTCACTCTGTTCGTCTCTGTACTGTTCTATGTTCTGTGTTCTCAATCTGTCGGTCTCTGTACCGGCTTATGTTCTGTGTTCTCACTCTATCGGTCTCTGTACTGTTCTGTGTTCTCATTCTGTCGGTCTCTTTACTATTCTATGTCCTGTGTTCTCACTCTGTCGGTCTCTGTACCGTTCTATGATCTGTTTTCTCTCTCTGTCGGTCTCTGTACCATTCTATGTTCTGTGTTCTCACTCTGTTCGTCTCTGTACTGTTCTATGTTCTGTGTTCTCACTGTGTTCGTCTCTGTACTGTTCTATGTTCTGTGTTCTCACTCTTTCGGTCTCTGTACCGGTTTATGTTCTGTGTTCTCACTCTGTCGGTCTCTGTACTGCTCTGTGTTCTGCGTTCTCACTCTGTCGGTGTCTGTACTGTTCTATGATCTGTGTTCTCACTCTTTCGGTCTCTGTACTGCTCTGTGTTCTGTGTTCTCACTCTGTCGGTGTCTGTACTGTTCGATGATTTGTGTTCTCACTCTTTCGGTGTCTGTACTGCTGTATGTTCTGTGTTCTCACTCTGTCGGTGTCTATACTGTTTGATGATATGTGTTCTCACTCTTTCGGTCTCTGTACTGCTCTATGTTCTGTGTTCGCACTCTGTCGGTCTCTGCACCGTTCTATGATCTGTTTTCTCACTCTGTCGGTTTCTGTACCGTTCTCTGTTCTGTGTTCTCACTCTCTCGGTGTCTGTACCGTTCTATGATCTGTGTTCTCACTCTGTTGGTCTCTGTACTGTTCTATGATCTGTGTTCTCACTCTGTCGGTGTCTGTACCGTTTTATGTTCTGTGTTCTCACTCTGTCGGTGTCTGTAACATTCTATGTTCTGTGTTCTCACTCTGTCGGTCTCTGTACTGTTCTATGATCTGTATTCTCACTCTGTCAGTCTCTGTACCGTTCAATGTTATAGTTTCTCACTCTGGCTGTCTCTGTAGCGTTCTATGATCTGTGTTCTCACTCTGTCGGTCTCTGTCCCGTTCTATGTCCTGTGTTCTCACTCTGTCGGTCTCTGTACCGTTCTATGATCTGTGTTCTCACTCTGTCGGTCTCTGTACCGTTCTATGATCTGTGTTCTCACTCTGCCGGTCTCTGTACCATTCTATGATCTGTATTCTCACTCTGTCAGTCTCTGTACCTTTCAATGTTATAGGTTCTCACTCTGGCTGTCTCTGTACCGTTCTATGATCTGTGTTCTCACTCTGTCGGTCTCTGTACTGTTCCATGTTCTGTGTTCTCACTCTTTCTTGCTCTGTACTGTTCTATGTTCTGTGTTCTCACTCTGTCGGGCTATGTACCGTTCTGTGTTCTGTGTTCTCACTCTGTCGGTCCCTGTACCATTCTATGTTCTGTGTTCTCACTCTGTTCGTCTCTGTACTGTTCTCTGTTCTGTGTTCTCACTCTGTCGTTCTGTGTACCGTTTTATGTTCTGTGTTCTCACTCTGTCGGGCTATGTACCGTTCTGTGTTCTGTGTTCTCACTCTGTCGGTCCCTGTACCATTCTATGTTCTGTGTTCTCACTCTGTTCGTCTCTGTACTGTTCTCTGTTCTGTGTTCTCACTCTGTCGGTCTGTGTACCGTTTTATGTTCTGTGTTCTCACTCTGTCGGTCTCTGTACCGTTCTATGTTCTGTGTTCTCACTCTTTCGGTCTCTGTACCATTCTATGACCTGTGTCCTTACTCTGTCGGTTTCCGTACTGTTCTATGTTCTGCCTTCTCACTCTGTCGGTCTCTGTACCATTCTATGTTCTGTGTTCTCACTCTGTTCGTCTCTGTACTGTTCTATGTTCTGTGTTCTCACTCTGTCGGTCTCTGTACCGGTTTATGTTCTGTGTTCTCACTCTTTCGGTCTCTGTACCGTTCTATGTTCTGTGTTGTCACTCTGTACCATTCTATGTTCTGTGTTCTCACACTGTCGGTCTGTACTTTGTTCTGTGTTCTCACTCTGTCTGTCTCTGTACTGATCTATGTTCTGTGTTCTCACTGTGTCTGTCTCTGTACTGATCTATGTTTTGTGTTCTCACTCTGTCGGTCTCTGTACCGTTCTATGTTCTGTGTTCTCACTCTGTTGGTCTTTGTACTGTTCTATGTTCTGTGTTCTCACTCTGTCGGTCTCTGTATTGTTCTGTGCTCTGTGTTCTCACTCTGTTGGTCTCTGTACTGTTCTATGTTCGGAGTCCTCACTCTGTCGGTCTGTACTGTTCCATGTTCTGCATTCTCACCATGTCCGTCTCTGTACTGTTCTATGTTCTGTGCTCTCACTCTGTCCTTCTCTGTACTGTTCTATGTTCTGTGTTCTCTCTCTGGCGCTCTCTGAACTGTTCTATGATATGTGTTATCACTCTGTCGGTCTCTAGACCGTTCTATCTTCTGTGTTCTCACTCTGGCGGTCTGTGTACTGTTCTATGTTCTGTGCTTTCACTCTGTCGGTCTCTATTCTGTTCTATGTGCTGTGTTCTCACTGTGTCGGTCTCTATACAGTTCTATGTTCGCTGTTTTTAGTCTGTGGGTGTCTGTACTGATCTATGTTCTGAGTTCTCACTCTTTCGGTCTGTACTGTCCCATGTTCTGCGTTCTCACTCTGTCAGTCTCTGTACCGTTCTATGTTCTCACTCTGTTGGTCTTTGTACTGTTCTATGTTCTGTTTTCTCACTCTGTCGGTCTCTGTACCGTTCTATGATCTGTTTTCTCACTCTGTCGGTCTCTGTACTGTTCTATGTTCTGTGTTTTAACTCTCTCGGTCTCTGTACCGTTCTGTGTTCTGTGTTCTCACTCTGTCGGACTCTGTACTGTTCAATGATATGTGTTCTCACTCTGTCGGTCACTGTACTGTTCTATGTTCTGTGTTCTCACTCTGTCGGTGTCTGTACTGTTCTATGATCTGTGTTCTCACTTTTTTGGTCTCTGTACTGTTCTATGTTCGGAGTCCTCACTCTGTCGGTCTGTACTGTTCCATGTTCTGCATTCTCACCATTTCCGTCTCTGTACTGTTCTATGTTCTGTGCTCTCACTCTGTCCTTCTCTGTACTGTTCTGTTTTTCTGTGTTCTCACTCTGTCGGTCTATGTACTGTTCTGTGTTGTGTGTTGTCACTCTGTCGGTCTCTGTACAGTTCTATGACCTGTGTACTCACTCTGTCAGTCTCTGTACCGCTTTATGATCTGTGTTCTCATTCTGTCGGTCTCTGTACCATTCCATGTTCTGTGTTCTCACTCTGTCGGTCTCTGTACCGTTCTATGTTATGTGTTCTCACTCTGTCGGTCTCTGTACCGTTCTATGTTCTGTGTTCACACTCTGTCGGACTCAGTACCATTCTATGTTCTGTGTTCTCACTCTGTCGGACTCTGTACCGTTCTATGTTCTGTATTCTCACTCTGTCGGTGTCTGTACCGTTCTGTGTTCTGTGTTCTAATCTGTCGGTGTTTGTACCGTTCTATGTTCTGTGTTCTCACTCTGTCAGTCTCTGTACTGTTCCAAGATCTGTGTTCTCACTCTGTCGGTCCTCTGTAGAGTTCTATGACCTGTGTACTCACTCTGTCAGTCTCTGTACCGTTTTATGATCTGTGTTCTCATTCTGTCGGTCTCTGTACCATTCTATGTTCTGTGTTCTCACTCTGTCGGTCTCTGTACCGTTCTATGTTATGTGTTCTCACTCTGTCGGTCTCTCTACCGTTCTATGTTCTGTGCTCTCACTCTGTCGGTCTCTGTACCGTTCTATGATCTGTGTTCTCACTCTGTCGGTCTCTGTACCGTTCTATGATCTGTGTTCTCACTCTGCCGGTCTCTGTACCGTTCTATGATCTGTATTCTCACTCTGTCAGTCTCTGTACTGTTCTATGTTCTGTGTTTTCACTCTGTCGGTCTCTGTACCTTTCGATGTTCTGTGTTCTCACTCTGTCGGTCTCTGTACTGTTCTATGTTCTGTGTTTTCACTCTGTCGGTCTCTGTACCGTTCTATGTTCTGTGTTCTCACTCTGTCGGTCTCTGTACCGTTCTATGTTTTGTGTTCTCACTCTGTCGGTCTGTACCGTTCTATGTTCTGTGTTCTCACTCGTTCGGTGTCTGTACTGTTCTATGTTCTGTGTTTCACTCTGTCCGTCTCTGGACTGTTCTGTCTTCTGTGTTCTCATTCTGTCCGTCTCTGAACTGTTCGATGTTCTGTGTTCTCACTCTGTCGTTCTCTGTACCGTTCTGTGTTCTCACTCTGTCGGTCTATGTACTGTTCTGTGTTCTGAGTTCTCACTCTGTCGGTCTCTGTACAGTTCTATGACCTGCGTACTCACTCTGTTGCTCTCTGTACCGTCTTATGATCTGTGTTCTCACTCTGTCGGTCTCTGTACTGTTGTATGATATGTGTTATCACTCTGTCGGTCTCTGTACTGATCTATGTTCTGTGTTCTCACTCTGTCCGTCTCTAGACCGTTCTACTGCGTTCTCACTCTGTCCTTCTGTGTACTGTTCTATATTCTGTGTTTTCACTCTGTCGGAGTCTGTACCGTTCTATGTTCTGTGATCTCACTCTGTTGGGCTTTGTACTGTTCTATGTTCTGTGTTCTCACTCTGTCGGTCTCTGTATTGTTCTGTGCTCTGTGTTCTCACTCTGTTGGTCTCTGTACTGTTCTATGTTCGGAGTCCTCACTCTGTCGGTCTGTACTGTTCCATGTTCTGCATTCTCACCATGTCCGTCTCTGTACTGTTCTATGTTCTGTGCTCTCACTCTGTCCTTCTCTGTACTGTTCTATGTTCTGTGTTCTCTCTCTGGCGCTCTCTGAACTGTTCTATGATATGTGTTATCACTCTGTCGGTCTCTAGACCGTTCTATCTTCTGTGTTCTCACTCTGGCGGTCTGTGTACTGTTCTATGTTCTGTGCTTTCACTCTGTCGGTCTCTATTCTGTTCTATGTGCTGTGTTCTCACTGTGTCGGTCTCTATACAGTTCTATGTTCGCTGTTTTTAGTCTGTGGGTGTCTGTACTGATCTATGTTCTGCGTTCTCACTCTGTCAGTCTCTGTTCCGTTCTATGTTCTCACTCTGTTGGTCTTTGTACTGTTCTATGTTCTGTTTTCTCACTCTGTCGGTCTCTATACTTTTCTATGTTCTGTGTTCTCACTCTGTCGGTCTCTGTACTGTTCTATGTTCTGTGTTTTAACTCTCTCGGTCTCTGTACCGTTCTGTGTTCTGTGTTCTCACTCTGTCGGACTCTGTACTGTTCAATGATATGTGTTCTCACTCTGTCGGTCACTGTACTGTTCTATGTTCTGTGTTCTCACTCTGTCGGTGACTGTACTGTTCTATGATCTGTGTTCTCACTTTTTTGGTCTCTGTACTGTTCTATGTTCGGAGTCCTCACTCTGTCGGTCTGTACTGTTCCATGTTCTGCATTCTCACCATTTCCGTCTCTGTACTGTTCTATGTTCTGTGCTCTCACTCTGTCCTTCTCTGTACTGTTCTATGTTCTGTGTTCTCACTCTGTCGGTCTATGTACTGTTCTGTGTTGTGTGTTGTCACTCTGTCGGTCTCTGTACAGTTCTATGACCTGTGTACTCACTCTGTCAGTCTCTTTACCGTTTTATGATCTGTGTTCTCATTCTGTCGGTCTCTGTACCATTCTATGTTCTGTGTTCTCACTCTGTCGGTCTTTGTACCGTTCTATGTTCTGTGTTCACACTCTGTCGGACTCAGTACCATTCTATGTTCTGTGTTCTCACTCTGTCGGACTCTGTACCGTTCTATGTTCTGTATTCTCACTCTGTCGGTGTCTGTACCGTTCTGTGTTCTGTGTTCTAATCTGTCGGTGTTTGTACTGTTCTATGTTCTGTGTTCTCACTCTGTCAGTCTCTGTACTGTTCCAAGATCTGTGTTCTCACTCTGTCGGTCTCTGTAGAGTTCTATGACCTGTGTACTCACTCTGTCAGTCTCTGTACCGTTTTATGTTCTGTGTTCTCACTCTGTCGGTCTCTGTACCGTTCTATGTTATGTGTTCTCACTCTGTCGGTCTCTGTACCGTTCTATGTTCTGTGTTCACACTCTGTCGGACTCAGTACCGTTCTATGTTCTGTGTTCTCACTCTGTCAGACTCTGTACCGTTCTATGTTCTGTATTCTCACTCTGTCAGACTCTGTACCGTTCTATGTTCTGTGTTCTCACTCAGTCGGTGTCTGTACCGTTCTATGATCTGTGTTCTCACTCTGTAGGTCTCTGTACCGTTCTATGTTATTTGTTCTCACTCTGTCGGTGTCTGTACTGTTCTATGAAATGTGTTCTCACTCTTTCGGTCTCTGTACTGCTCTATGTTCTGTGTTCTCACTCTGTCGGTGTCTGTACTGTTCTATGTTCTGTGTTCTCACTCTGTCGGTCTCTGTACCGTTCTGTGTTCTGTGTTCTCACTCTGTCGGTCTCTGTACCATTCTATGTTCTGTGCTCTCACTCTGTCGGTCTCTGTACCGTTCTATGATCTGTGTTCTCACTCTGTCGGTCTCTGTACCGTTCTATGATCTGTGTTCTCACTCTGCCGGTCTCTGTACCGTTCTATGATCTGTATTCTCACTCTGTCAGTCTCTGTACTGTTCTATGTTCTGTGTTTTCACTCTGTCGGTCTCTGTACCGTTCTATGTTCTGTGTTCTCACTCTGTCGGTCTCTGTACCGTTCTATGTTTTGTGTTCTCACTCTGTCGGTCTGTACCGTTCTATGTTTTGTGTTCTCACTCGTTCGGTGTCTGTACTGATCTATGTTCTGTGTTCTCACTCTGTCCGTCTCTAGACCGTTCTATCTTCTGTGTTCTCACTCTGTCCGTCTCTGTACCGTTCTATGTTCTTTGTTTTCACTCTGTCGGACTCTGTACCGTTCTATGTTCTGTGTTCTCACTCTGTCGGTCTGTACTGTTCCATGTTCTGCATTCTCACCATGTCCGTCTCTATACTTTTCTAATTCTGTGTTCTCACCCTGTCCGTCTCTGTACTGCTCTATGTTCTGTGTTTTCACTCTGTCGGACTCGGTACCGTTCTATGTTTTGTGTTCTCACTCTGTCGGTCTGTACTGTTCTATGTTCTGTGTTCTCACTCGTTCGGTGTCTGTACTGTTCTATGTTCTGTGTTTCACTCTGTCCGTCTCTGGACTGTTCTGTCTTCTGTGTTCTCATTCTGTCCGTCTCTGAACTGTTCGATGTTCTGTGTTCTCACTCTGTCGTTCTCTGTACCGTTCTGTGTTCTCACTCTGTCGGTCTATGTACTGTTCTGTGTTCTGAGTTCTCACTCTGTCGGTCTCTGTACAGTTCTATGACCTGTGTACTCACTCTGTTGCTCTCTGTACCGTCTTATGATCTGTGTTCTCACTCTGTCGGTCTCTGTACTGTTGTATGATATGTGTTATCACTCTGTCGGTCTCTGTACTAATCTATGTTCTGTGTTCTCACTCTGTCCGTCTCTAGACCGTTCTACTGCGTTCTCACTCTGTCCTTCTCTGTACTGTTCTATATTCTGTGTTTTCACTCTGTCGGAGTCTGTACCGTTCTATGTTCTGTGATCTCACTCTGTTGGTCTTTGTACTGTTCTATGTTCTGTGTTCTCACTCTGTCGGTCTCTGTATTGTTCTGTGCTCTGTGTTCTCACTCTGTTGGTCTCTGTACTGTTTTATGTTCGGAGTCCTCACTCTGTCGGTCTGTACTGTTCCATGTTCTGCATTCTCACCATGTCCGTCTCTGTACTGTTCTATGTTCTGTGCTCTCACTCTGTCCTTCTCTGTACTGTTCTATGTTCTGTGTTCTCTCTCTGGCGCTCTCTGAACTGTTCTATGATATGTGTTATCACTCTGTCGGTCTCTAGACCGTTCTATCTTCTGTGTTCTCACTCTGGCGGTCTGTGTACTGTTCTATGTTCTGTGCTTTCACTCTGTCGGTCTCTATTCTGTTCTATGAGCTGTGTTCTCACTGTGTCGGTCTCTATACAGTTCTATGTTCGCTGTTTTTAGTCTGTGGGTGTCTGTACTGATCTATGTTCTGAGTTCTCACTCTGTCGGTCTGTACTGTCCCATGTTCTGCGTTCTCACTCTGTCAGTCTCTGTACCGTTCTATGTTCTCACTCTGTTGGTCTTTGTACTGTTCTATGTTCTGTTTTCTCACTCTGTCGGTCTCTATACTTTTCTATGTTCTGTGTTCTCACTCTGTCGGTCTCTGTACTGTTCTATGTTCTGTGTTTTAACTCTCTCGGTCTCTGTACCGTTCTGTGTTCTGTGTTCTCACTCTGTCGGACTCTGTACTGTTCAATGATATGTGTTCTCACTCTGTCGGTCACTGTACTGTTCTATGTTCTGTGTTCTCACTCTGTCGGTGTCTGTACTGTTCTATGATCTGTGTTCTCACTCTGTCGGTCTCTGTAGAGTTCTATGACCTGTGTACTCACTCTGTCAGTCTCTGTACCGTTTTATGATCTGTGTTCTCATTCTGTCGGTCTCTGTACCATTCTATGTTCTGTGTTCTCACCCTGTCGGTCTCTGTACCGTTCTATGTTATGTGTTCTCACTCTGTCGGTCTCTGTACCGTTCTATGTTCTGTGTTCACACTCTGTCGGACTCAGTACCGTTCTATGTTCTGTGTTCTCACTCTGTCAGACTCTGTACCGTTCTATGTTCTGTATTCTCACTCTGTCAGACTCTGTACCGTTCTATGTTCTGTGTTCTCACTCAGTCGGTGTCTGTACCGTTCTATGATCTGTGTTCTCACTCTGATGGTCTCTGTACTGTTCTATGTTCTGTGCTTTCACTCTGTCGGTCTCTGTTCTGTTCTATGTGCTGTGTTCTCACTGTGTCGGTCTCTATACAGTTCTATGTTCGCTGTTTTTAGTTTGTGGGTGTCTGTACTGATCTATGTTCTGAGTTCTCACTCTGTTGGTCTCTGTACTGTTCTATGTTCGGAGTCCTCACTCTGTCGGTCTGTACTGTTCCATGTTCTGCATTCTCACCATGTCCGTCTCTGTACTGTTCTATGTTCTGTGCTCTCACTCTGTCCTTCTCTGTACTGTTCTATGTTCTGTGTTCTCTCTCTGGCGCTCTCTGAACTGTTCTATGATATGTGTTATCACTCTGTCGGTCTCTAGACCGTTCTATCTTCTGTGTTCTCACTCTGGCGGTCTGTGTACTGTTCTATGTTCTGTGCTTTCACTCTGTCGGTCTCTATTCTGTTCTATGTGCTGTGTTCTCACTGTGTCGGTCTCTATACAGTTCTATGTTCGCTGTTTTTAGTCTGTGGGTGTCTGTACTGATCTATGTTCTGAGTTCTCACTCTGTCGGTCTGTACTGTCCCATGTTCTGCGTTCTCACTCTGTCAGTCTCTGTACCGTTCTATGTTCTCACTCTGTTGGTCTTTGTACTGTTCTATGTTCTGTTTTCTCACTCTGTCGATCTCTATACTTTTCTATGTTCTGTGTTCTCACTCTGTCGGTCTCTGTACTGTTCTATGTTCTGTGTTTTAACTCTCTCGGTCTCTGTACCGTTCTGTGTTCTGTGTTCTCACTCTGTCGGACTCTGTACTGTTCAATGATATGTGTTCTCAGTCTGTCGGTCACTGTACTGTTCTATGTTCTGTGTTCTCACTCTGTTGGTCTCTGTACTGTTCTATGTTCGGAGTCCTCACTCTGTCGGTCTGTACTGTTCCATGTTCTGTATTCTCACCATGTCCGTCTCTGTACTGTTCTATGTTCTGTGCTCTCACTCTGTCCTTCTCTGTACTGTTCTATGTTCTGTGTTCTCTCTCTGGCGCTCTCTGAACTGTTCTATGATATGTGTTATCACTCTGTCGGTCTCTAGACCGTTCTATCTTCTGTGTTCTCACTCTGGCGGTGTGTGTACTGTTCTATGTTCTGTGCATTCACTCTGTCGGTCTCTATTCTGTTCTATGTGCTGTGTTCTCACTGTGTCGGTCTCTATACAGTTCTATGTTCGCTGTTTTTAGTCTGTGGGTGTCTGTACTGATCTATGTTCTGAGTTCTCACTCTGTCAGTCTCTGTACCGTTCTATGTTCTCACTCTGTTGGTCTTTGTACTGTTCTATGTTCTGTTTTCTCACTCTGTCGGTGTCTGTACTGTTCTATGTTCTGTGTTTTAACTCTCTCGGTCTCTGTACCGTTCTGTGTTCTGTGTTCTCACTCTGTCGGACTCTGTACTGTTCAATGATATGTGTTCTCACTCTGTCGGTCACTGTACTGTTCTATGTTCTGTGTTCTCACTCTGTCGGTGTCTGTACTGTTGTATGATCTGTGTTCTCACTTTTTTGGTCTCTGTACTGTTCTATGTTCGGAGTCCTCACTCTGTCGGTCTGTACTGTTCCATGTTCTGCATTCTCACCATTTCCGTCTCTGTACCATTCTATGTTCTGTGTTCTCACTCTGTCGGTCTCTGTACCGTTCTATGTTATGTGTTCTCACTCTGTCGGTCTCTGTACCGTTCTATGTTCTGTGTTCACACTCTGTCGGACTCAGTACCGTTCTATGTTCTGTGTTCTCACTCTGTCAGACTCTGTACCGTTCTATGTTCTGTATTCTCACTCTGTCAGACTCTGTACCGTTCTATGTTCTGTGTTCTCACTCTGTCGGTATGTTCTGCCTTCTCACTTTGTCGGTCTCTGTAGCATTCTATGTTATGTGTTCTCACTCTGTTCGTCTCTGTACTGCTCTATGTTCTGTGTTCGCACTCTGTCGGTCTCTGCACCGTTCTATGTTCTGTGTTCTCACTCTGTCGGTCTCTGTACCGTTCTATGTTCTGTGTTCTCACTCTGTCGGTCTCTGTACCGTTCTATGACCTGTGTCCTCACTCTGTCGGTATGCTCTGCCTTCTCACTCTGTCGGTCTCTGTACCATTCTATGTTATGTGTTCTCACTCTGTTCGTCTCTGTACTGTTCTATGTTCTGCCTTCTCACTCTGTCGGTCTCTTTACCATTCTATGTTCTGTGTTCGTCTCTGTACTGTTCTCTGTTCTGTGTTCTCACTCTGTCGGTCTCTGTACCGGTTTATGTTCTGTGTTCTCACTCTGTCGGTCTCTGTACCGTTCTATGATCTGTTTTCTCACTCTGTCGGTCTCTGTACCGTTCTATGTTCTGTGTTCTCACTCTGTCGGTGTCTGTACTGTTCTATGATATGTGTTCTCACTCTGTCGGTCTTTTTACCATTCTATGTTCTGTGTTCGTCTCTGTACTGTTCTATGTTCTGTGTTCTCACTCTGTCGGTCTCTGTACCGGTTTATGTTCTGTGTTCTCACTCTGTCGGTCTCTGTACCGTTCTATGATCCGTTTTCTCACTCTGTTGGTCTCTGTACCGTTCTATGTTCTGTGTTCTCACTCTGTCGGTGTCTGTACTGTTCTATGATATGTGTTCTCACTCTGTCGGTCTCTTTACCATTCTATGTTCTGTGTTCTCACTCTGTTCGTCTCTGTACTGTTCTATGTTCTCTGTTCTCACTCTGTCGGTCTCTGTACCGGTTTATGTTCTGTGTTCTCACTCTCTCGGTCTCTGTACCGTTCTATGTTCTGTGTTCTCACTCTGTTCGTCTCTGTACTGCTCTATGTTCTGTGTTCGCACTCTGTCGGTCTCTGCACCGTTCTATGTTCTGTATTCTCACTCTGTCGGTCTCTGTAACATTCTATGTTCTGTGTTCTCACTCTGTCGGTCTCTGTACTGTTCTATGACATGTGTTCTCACTCTATCTGTCTCTGTACCGTTCTATGATCTGTGTTCTCACTCTGTCGGTCTCTGTACCATTCTATATTCTGTGTTCTCACTCTGTCGGTCTCTGTACCGGTTTATGTTGTGTGTTCTCACTCTGTCGGTCTCTGTACCGTTCTATGATCCGTTTTCTCACTCTGTCGGTCTCTGTACTGTTCTATGTTCTGTGTTCTCACTCTGTCGGTGTCTGTACTGTTCTATGATATGTGTTCTCACTCTGTCGGTCTCTTTACCATTCTATGTTCTGTTTTCTCACTCTGTCGGTCTCTGTACCGGTTTATGTCCTGTGTTCTCACTCTGCCGGTCTTTGTGCCATTTTATGTTCTGTGTTCTCACTCTGTCAGTGTCTTTACTGTTCTATGTTTTGTGTTCTCACTCTGCCGGTCTTTGTGCCATTTTATGTTCTGTGTTCTCACTCTGACGGTCTCTGTACCGTTCTATGTTCTGTGTTCTCACTCTTTCGGTCTCTGTACCTTTCTATGTTCTGTGTTCTCACTCTGTCGGACTTTGTACCGTTCTCTGTTCTCTGTTCTCACTCTGTTGGTCTGTGTACCGTTCTATGTTCTGTGTTCTCACTCTTTCGGTCTCTGTACTGTTCTATGTTCTGTGTTCTCACTCTGTCGGTGTCTGTACTGTTCTGTGTTCTGTGTTCTCACTCTGTCGGTGTCTGTACTGTTCGATGATATGTGTTCTCACTCTTTCGGTCTCGTTACTATTCTATGTCCTGTGTTCTCACTCTGTCGGTCTCTGTACCGTTCTATATTCTGTGTTCTCACTCTGTCGGTGTCTGTACTGTTCTATGATATGTGTTCTAACTCTGTCGGTGTCTGTACCGTTCTATGTTCCGTGTTCTCACTCTGTCAGTCTCTGTACCGTTCTATGACCTGTGTCCTCACTCTGTCAGTATGTTCTGCCTTCTCACTCTGTCGGTCTCTGTGCCATTCTATGTTATGTGTTCTCACTCTGTTCGTCTCTGTACTGCTCTATGTTCTGTGTTCGCACTCTGTCGGTCTCTGCACCGTTCTATGTTCTGTATTCTCACTCTGTCGGTCTCTGTAACATTCTACGTTCTGTGTTCTCACTCTGTCGGTCTCTGTACTGTTCTATGACATGTGTTCTCACTCTGTCTGTCTCTGTACCGTTCTATGATCTGTGTTCTCACTCTGTCGGTCTCTGTACCATTCTATTTTCTGTGTTCTCACTCTGTCGGTCTCTGTACCGGTTTATGTTCTGTGTTCTCACTCTGTCGGTCTCTGTACCGTTCTATGATCCGTTTTCTCACTCTGTCGGTCTCTGTACCGTTCTATGTTCTGTGTTCTCACTCTGCCGGTCTCTGTACCGTTCTATGATCTGTATTCTCACTCTGTCAGTCTCTGTACTGTTCTATGTTCTGTGTTTTCACTCTGTCGGTCTCTGTACCGTTCTATGTTCTGTGTTCTCACTCTGTCGGTCTCTGTACCGTTCTATGTTTTGTGTTCTCACTCTGTCGGTCTGTACCGTTCTATGTTTTGTGTTCTCACTCGTTCGGTGTCTGTACTGATCTATGTTCTGTGTTCTCACTCTGTCCGTCTCTAGACCGTTCTATCTTCTGTGTTCTCACTCTGTCCGTCTCTGTACCGTTCTATGGTCTGTGTTCTCACTCTGTCGGTCTCTGTACTGTTCTATGACATGTGTTCTCACTCTTTCGGTCTCTGTACTGTTCTATGTTCTGTGTTCTCACTCTGTCGGTGTCTGTACTGTTCTGTGTTCTGTGTTCTCATTCTATCGGTGTCTGTAATGTTCGATGATATGTGTTCTCACTCTTTCGGTCTCTTTACTATTCTATGTCCTGTGTTCTCACTCTGTCGGTCTCTGTACCGTTCTATGTTCTGTGTTCTCACTCTGTCGGTGTCTGTACTGTTCTATGATATGTGTTCTAACTCTGTCGGTGTCTGTACCGTTCTATGTTCCGTGTTCTCACTCTGTCGGTCTCTCTACTGTTCTGTGATCTGTGTTCTCGCTCTGTCGGTCTCTGTACCGTTCTATGTTCTGTGTTCTCACTTTGTCGGTCTCTGTACCGTTCTATGACCTGTGTCCTCACTCTGTCGGTATGTTCTGCCTTCTCACTCTGTCGGTCTCTGTGCCATTCTATGTTATGTGTTCTCACTCTGTTCGTCTCTGTACTGCTCTATGTTCTGTGTTCGCACTCTGTCGGTCTCTGCACCGTTCTATGTTCTGTATTCTCACTCTGTCGGTCTCTGTAACATTCTATGTTCTGTGTTCTCACTCTGTCGGTCTCTGTACTGTTCTATGACATGTGTTCTCACTCTATCTGTCTCTGTACCGTTCTATGATCTGTGTTCTCACTCTGTCGGTCTCTGTACCATTCTATATTCTGTGTTCTCACTCTGTCGGTCTCTGTACCGGTTTATGTTCTGTGTTCTCACTCTGTCGGTCTCTGTACCGTTCTATGATCCGTTTTCTCACTCTGTCGGTCTCTGTACCGTTCTATGTTCTGTGTTCTCACTCTGTCGGTGTCTGTACTGTTCTATGATATGTGTTCTCACTCTGTCGGTCTCTTTACCATTCTATGTTCTGTTTTCTCACTCTGTCGGTCTCTGTACCGGTTTATGTCCTGTGTTCTCACTCTGCCGGTCTTTGTGCCATTTTATGTTCTGTGTTCTCACTCTGTCAGTGTCTTTACTGTTCTATGTTTTGTGTTCTCACTCTGCCGGTCTTTGTGCCATTTTATGTTCTGTGTTCTCACTCTGACGGTCTCTGTACCGTTCTATGTTCTGTGTTCTCACTCTTTCGGTCTCTGTACCTTTCTATGTTCTGTGTTCTCACTCTGTCGGACTTTGTACCGTTCTCTGTTCTCTGTTCTCACTCTGTCGGTCTGTGTACCGTTCTATGTTCTGTGTTCTCACTCTTTCGGTCTCTGTACTGTTCTATGTTCTGTGTTCTCACTCTGTCGGTGTCTGTACTGTTCTGTGTTCTGTGTTCTCACTCTGTCGGTGTCTGTACTGTTCGATGATATGTGTTCTCAGTCTTTCGGTCTCTTTACTATTCTATGTCCTGTGTTCTCACTCTGTCGGTCTCTGTACCGGTTCTATGTTCTGTGTTCTCACTCTGTCGGTGTCTGTACTGTTCTATGATATGTGTTCTAACTCTGTCGGTGTCTGTACCGTTCTATGACCTGTGTCCTCACTCTGTCGGTATGTTCTGCCTTCTCACTCTGTCGGTCTCTGTGCCATTCTATGTTATGTGTTCTCACTCTGTTCGTCTCTGTACTGCTCTATGTTCTGTGTTCGCACTCTGTCGGTCTCTGCACCGTTCTATGTTCTGTATTCTCACTCTGTCGGTCTCTGTAACATTCTACGTTCTGTGTTCTCACTCTGTCGGTCTCTGTACTGTTCTATGACATGTGTTCTCACTCTGTCTGTCTCTGTACCGTTCTATGATCTGTGTTCTCACTCTGTCGGTCTCTGTACCATTCTATTTTCTGTGTTCTCACTCTGTCGGTCTCTGTACCGGTTTATGTTCTGTGTTCTCATTCTGTCGGTCTCTGTACCGTTCTATGATCCGTTTTCTCACTCTGTTGGTCTCTGTACCGTTCTATGTTCTGTGTTCTCACTCTGCCGGTCTCTGTACCGTTCTATGATCTGTATTCTCACTCTGTCAGTCTCTGTACTGTTCTATGTTCTGTGTTTTCACTCTGTTGGTCTCTGTACCGTTCTATGTTCTGTGTTCTCACTCTGTCGGTCTCTGTACCGTTCTATGTTTTGTGTTCTCACTCTGTCGGTCTGTACCGTTCTATGTTTTGTGTTCTCACTCGTTCGGTGTCTGTACTGATCTATGTTCTGTGTTCTCACTCTGTACGTCTCTAGACCGTTCTATCTTCTGTGTTCTCACTCTGTCCGTCTCTGTACCGTTCTATGTTCTGTGTTTTCACTCTGTCGGACTCTGTACCGTTCTATGTTCTGTGTTCTCACTCTGTCGGTCTGTACTGTTCCATGTTCTGCATTCTCACCATGTCCGTCTCTATACTTTTCTAATTCTGTGTTCTCACCCTGTCCGTCTCTGTACTGCTCTATGTTCTGTGTTTTCACTCTGTCGGACTCGGTACCGTTCTATGTTTTGTGTTCTCACTCTGTCGGTCTGTACTGTTCTATGTTCTGTGTTCTCACTCGTTCGGTGTCTGTACTGTTCTATGTTCTGTGTTTCACTCTGTCCGTCTCTGGACTGTTCTGTCTTCTGTGTTCTCATTCTGTCCGTCTCTGAACTGTTCGATGTTCTGTGTTCTCACTCTGTCGTTCTCTGTACCGTTCTGTGTTCTCACTCTGTCGGTCTATGTACTGTTCTGAGTTCTCACTCTGTCGGTCTCTGTACAGTTCTATGACCTGTGTACTCACTCTGTTGCTCTCTGTACCGTCTTATGATCTGTGTTCTCACTCTGTCGGTCTCTGTACTGTTGTATGATATGTGTTATCACTCTGTCGGTCTCTGTACTAATCTATGTTCTGTGTTCTCACTCTGTCCGTCTCTAGACCGTTCTACTGCGTTCTCACTCTGTCCTTCTCTGTACTGTTCTATATTCTGTGTTTTCACTCTGTCGGAGTCTGTACCGTTGTATGTTCTGTGATCTCACTCTGTTGGTCTTTGTACTGTTCTGTGTTCTCACTCTGTCGGTCTCTGTATTGTTCTGTGCTCTGTGTTCTCACTCTGTTGGTCTCTGTACTGTTCTATGTTCGGAGTCCTCACTCTGTCGGTCTGTACTGTTCCATGTTCTGCATTCTCACCATGTCCGTCTCTGTACTGTTCTATGTTCTGTGCTCTCACTCTGTCCTTCTCTGTACTGTTCTATGTTCTGTGTTCTCTCTCTGGCGCTCTCTGAACTGTTCTATGATATGTGTTATCACTCTGTCGGTCTCTAGACCGTTCTATCTTCTGTGTTCTCACTCTGGCGGTCTGTGTACTGTTCTATGTTCTGTGCTTTCACTCTGTCGGTCTCTATTCTGTTCTATGAGCTGTGTTCTCACTGTGTCGGTCTCTATACAGTTCTATGTTCGCTGTTTTTAGTCTGTGGGTGTCTGTACTGATCTATGTTCTGAGTTCTCACTCTGTCGGTCTGTACTGTCCCATGTTCTGCGTTCTCACTCTGTCAGTCTCTGTACCGTTCTATGTTCTCACTCTGTTGGTCTTTGTACTGTTCTATGTTCTGTTTTCTCACTCTGTCGGTCTCTATACTTTTCTATGTTCTGTGTTCTCACTCTGTCGGTCTCTGTACTGTTCTATGTTCTGTGTTTTAACTCTCTCGGTCTCTGTACCGTTCTGTGTTCTGTGTTCTCACTCTGTCGGACTCTGTACTGTTCAATGATATGTGTTCTCACTCTGTCGGTCACTGTACTGTTCTATGTTCTGTGTTCTCACTCTGTCGGTGTCTGTACTGTTCTATGATCTGTGTTCTCACTCTGTCGGTCTCTGTAGAGTTCTATGACCTGTGTACTCACTCTGTCAGTCTCTGTACCGTTTTATGATCTGTGTTCTCATTCTGTCGGTCTCTGTACCATTCTATGTTCTGTGTTCTCACCCTGTCGGTCTCTGTACCGTTCTATGTTATGTGTTCTCACTCTGTCGGTCTCTGTACCGTTCTATGTTCTGTGTTCACACTCTGTCGGACTCAGTACCGTTCTATGTTCTGTGTTCTCACTCTGTCAGACTCTGTACCGTTCTATGTTCTGTATTCTCACTCTGTCAGACTCTGTACCGTTCTATGTTCTGTGTTCTCACTCAGTCGGTGTCTGTACCGTTCTATGATCTGTGTTCTCACTCTGTAGGTCTCTGTACCGTTCTATGTTATGTGTTCTCACTCTGTCGGTGTCTGTACTGTTCTATGAAATGTGTTCTCACTCTTTCGGTCTCTGTACTGCTCTATGTTCTGTGTTCTCACTCTGTCGGTGTCTGTACCGTTCTATGTTCTGTGTTCTCACTCTGTCGGTCTCTGTACCGTTCTGTGTTCTGTGTTCTCACTCTGTCGGTCTCTGTACCGTTCTATGTTCTGTGCTCTCACTCTGTCGGTCTCTGTACCGTTCTGTGTTCTGTGCTCTCACTCTGTCGGTCTCTGTACCGTTCTATGATCTGTGTTCTCACTCTGTCGGTCTCTGTACCGTTCTATGATCTGTGTTCTCACTCTGCCGGTCTCTGTACCGTTCTATGATCTGTATTCTCACTCTGTCAGTCTCTGTACGTTTCAATGTTATAGGTTCTCACTCTGGCTGTCTGTGTACCGTTCTATGATCTGTGTTCTCACTCTGTCGGTCTCTGTACTGTTCCATGTTCTGTGTTCTCACTCTGGCTGTCTCTGTACCGTTCTATGATCTGTGTTCTCACTCTGTCGGTCTCTGTACTGTTCCATGTTCTGTGTTCTCACTCTTTCGTGCTCTGTACCATTCTATGTTCTGTGTTCTCACTCTGTTCGTCTATGTACTGTTCTATGTTCTGTTTTCTCACTCTGTCGGTCTCTGTACTGTTCTATATTCTGTGTTCTCACTCTGTTCGTCTCTGTACTGTTCTCTGTTCTGTGTTCTCACTCTGTCGGTCTCTGTACCGTTCTATGTTCTGTGTTCTCACTCTGTCGGTCTCTGTACCATTCTATGTTCTGTGTTCTCACTCTGTCGGTCTCTGTACCATTCTATGTTCTGTGTTCTCACTCTGTCGGTGTCTGTACTGTTCGATGATATGTGTTCTCACTCATTCGGTCTCTGTACTGCTCTATGTTCTGTGTTCTCACTCTGTCGGTGTCTATAGTGTTCGATGATATGTGTTCTCACTCTGTCGGTCTCTGTACCGTTCTGTGTTCTCACTCTGTCGGTCTCTGTACTGATCTATGTTCTGTGTTCTCACTCTGTACCATTCTATGTTCTGTTTTCTCACTCTGTCGGTCTCTGTACAGATCTATGATCTGCGTTCAACTCTGATGGTCTCTGTACTGTTCTATGTTCTGTGTTCTCACTCTGTCGGTCTCTGTACCGTTCTATGATCTGTGTTTTCACTCTGTCCGTCTCAGTGCTGTTCTATGTTCTGTGTTTTCACTCTGTCGGACTCTGTATTGTTCTATGTTCTGTGTTCTCACACTGTCGGTCTCTGTACTGTTCGATGTTCGGAGTCCTCACCATGTCCATCTCTATACTTTTCTAATTCTGTGCTCTCACTCTGTCCTTCTCTGTACTGTTCTATCTTCTGTGTTCTCACCCTGTCCGTCTCTGTACTGTTCTATGTTCTGTGTTTTCACTCTGTCGGTCTCTGTACCTTTCTATCTTCTGTATTCTCACTCTGGCGGTCTCTGTACTGTTCTATGTTCTGTGCTTTCACTCTGTCGGTCTCTGTTCTGTTCTACGTGCTGTGTTCTCACTGTGTCGGTCTCTATACAGTTCTATGTTCGCTGTTTTTAGTTTGTGGGTGTCTGTACTGATCTATGTTCTGAGTTCTCACTCTGTTGGTCTCTGTACTGTTCTATGTTCGGAGTCCTCACTCTGTCGGTCTGTACTGTTCCATGTTCTGCATTCTCACCATGTCCGTCTCTGTACTGTTCTATGTTCTGTGCTCTCACTCTGTCCTTCTCTGTACTGTTCTATGTTCTGTGTTCTCTCTCTGGCGCTCTCTGAACTGTTCTATGATATGTGTTATCACTCTGTCGGTCTCTAGACCGTTCTATCTTCTGTGTTCTCACTCTGGCGGTCTGTGTGCTGTTCTATGTTCTGTGCTTTCACTCTGTCGGTCTCTATTCTGTTCTATGTGCTGTGTTCTCACTGTGTCGGTCTCTATACAGTTCTATGTTCGCTGTTTTTAGTCTGTGGGTGTCTGTACTGATCTATGTTCTGAGTTCTCACTCTGTCGGTCTGTACTGTCCCATGTTCTGCGTTCTCACTCTGTCAGTCTCTGTACCGTTCTATGTTCTCACTCTGTTGGTCTTTGTACTGTTCTATGCTCTGTTTTCTCACTCTGTCGGTCTCTATACTTTTCTATGTTCTGTGTTCTCACTCTGTCGGTCTCTGTACTGTTCTATGTTCTGTGTTTTAACTCTCTCGGTCTCTGTACCGTTCTGTGTTCTGTGTTCTCACTCTGTCGGACTCTGTACTGTTCAATGATATGTGTTCTCAGTCTGTCGGTCACTGTACTGTTCTATGTTCTGTGTTCTCACTCTGTTGGTCTCTGTACTGTTCTGTGTTCGGAGTCCTCACTCTGTCGGTCTGTACTGTTCCATGTTCTGCATTCTCACCATGTCCGTCTCTGTACTGTTCTATGTTCTGTGCTCTCACTCTGTCCTTCTCTGTACTGTTCTATGTTCTGTGTTCTCTCTCTGGCGCTCTCTGAACTGTTCTATGATATGTGTTATCACTCTGTCGGTCTCTAGACCGTTCTATCTTCTGTGTTCTCACTCTGGCGGTGTGTGTACTGTTCTATGTTCTGTGCATTCACTCTGTCGGTCTCTATTCTGTTCTATGTGCTGTGTTCTCACTGTGTCGGTCTCTATACAGTTCTATGTTCGCTGTTTTTAGTCTGTGGGTGTCTGTACTGATCTATGTTCTGAGTTCTCACTCTGTCGGTCTGTACTGTCCCATGTTCTGCGTTCTCACTCTGTCAGTCTCTGTACCGTTCTATGTTCTCACTCTGTTGGTCTTTGTACTGTTCTATGTTCTGTTTTCTCACTCTGTGGGTGTCTGTACTGTTCTATGTTCTGTGTTTTAACTCTCTCGGTCTCTGTACCGTTCTGTGTTCTGTGTTCTCACTCTGTCGGACTCTGTACTGTTCAATGATATGTGTTCTCACTCTGTCGGTCACTGTACTGTTCTATGTTCTGTGTTCTCACTCTGTCGGTGTCTGTACTGTTGTATGATCTGTGTTCTCACTTTTTTGGTCTCTGTACTGTTCTATGTTCGGAGTCCTCACTCTGTCGGTCTGTACTGTTCCATGTTCTGCATTCTCACCATTTCCGTCTCTGTACCATTCCATGTTCTGTGTTCTCACTCTGTCGGTCTCTGTACCGTTCTATGTTATGTGTTCTCACTCTGTCGGTCTCTGTACCGTTCTATGTTCTGTGTTCACACTCTGTCGGACTCAGTACCGTTCTATGTTCTGTGTTCTCACTCTGTCAGACTCTGTACCGTTCTATGTTCTGTATTCTCACTCTGTCAGA
Source organism: Mobula birostris (assembly GCF_030028105.1). Taxonomy (NCBI): domain Eukaryota; kingdom Metazoa; phylum Chordata; class Chondrichthyes; order Myliobatiformes; family Myliobatidae; genus Mobula; species Mobula birostris. The sequence continues at coordinate 28,210 of NW_027274617.1, forward strand.
CTCTGTACCGTTCTATGTTCTGTGTTCTCACTCTGTCGGTATGTTCTGCCTTCTCACTTTGTCGGTCTCTGTAGCATTCTATGTTATGTGTTCTCACTCTGTTCGTCTCTGTACTGCTCTATGTTCTGTGTTCGCACTCTGTCGATCTCTGCACCGTTCTATGTTCTGTGTTCTCACTCTGTCGGTCTCTGTACCTTTCTATGTTCTGTGTTCTCACTCTGTCGGTCTCTGTACCGTTCTATGACCTGTGTCCTCACTCTGTCGGTATGCTCTGCCTTCTCACTCTGTCGGTCTCTGTACCATTCTATGTTATGTGTTCTCACTCTGTTCGTCTCTGTACTGTTCTATGTTCTGCCTTCTCACTCTGTCGGTCTCTTTACCATTCTATGTTCTGTGTTCGTCTCTGTACTGTTCTCTGTTCTGTGTTCTCACTCTGTCGGTCTCTGTACCGGTTTATGTTCTGTGTTCTCACTCTGTCGGTCTCTGTACCGTTCTATGATCTGTTTTCTCACTCTGTCGGTCTCATTACCGTTCTATGTTCTGTGTTCTCACTCTGTCGGTGTCTGTACTGTTCTATGATATGTGTTCTCACTCTGTCGGTCTTTTTACCATTCTATGTTCTGTGTTCGTCTCTGTACTGTTCTATGTTCTGTGTTCTCACTCTGTCGGTCTCTGTACCGGTTTATGTTCTGTGTTCTCACTCTGTCGGTCTCTGTACCGTTCTATGATCCGTTTTCTCACTCTGTTGGTCTCTGTACCGTTCTATGTTCTGTGTTCTCACTCTGTCGGTGTCTGTACTGTTCTATGATATGTGTTCTCACTCTGTCGGTCTCTTTACCATTCTATGTTCTGTGTTCTCACTCTGTTCGTCTCTGTACTGTTCTATGTTCTCTGTTCTCACTCTGTCGGTCTCTGTACCGGTTTATGTTCTGTGTTCTCACTCTCTCGGTCTCTGTACCGTTCTATGTTCTGTGTTCTCACTCTGTCGGTCTCTGTACCGTTCTATGTTCTGTGTTCTCACTTTGTCGGTCTCTGTACCGTTCTATGATATGTGTTCTCACTCTGTCGGTCTCTGTACCGTTCTATGACCTGTGTCCTCACTCTGTCGGTGTCCGTACTGTTCTATGTTCTGCCTTCTCACTCTTTCGGTCTCTGTACTGTTCTATGTTCTGTGTTCTCACTCTGTCGGTGTCTGTACTGTTCTGTGTTCTGTGTTCTCATTCTGTCGGTGTCTGTACTGTTCGATGATATGTGTTCTCACTCTTTCGGTCTCTTTACTATTCTATGTCCTGTGTTCTCACTCTGTCGGTCTCTGTACCGTTCTATGTTCTGTGTTCTCACTCTGTCGGTGTCTGTACTGTTCTATGATATGTGTTCTAACTCTGTCGGTGTCTGTACCGTTCTATGTTCCGTGTTCTCACTCTGTCGGTCTCTCTACTGTTCTGTGATCTGTGTTCTCACTCTGTCGGTCTCTGTACCGTTCTATGTTCTGTGTTCTCACTTTGTCGGTCTCTGTACCGTTCTATGACCTGTGTCCTCACTCTGTCGGTATGTTCTGCCTTCTCACTCTGTCGGTCTCTGTGCCATTCTATGTTATGTGTTCTCACTTTGTTCGTCTCTGTACTGCTCTATGTTCTGTGTTCGCACTCTGTCGGTCTCTGCACCGTTCTATGTTCTGTATTCTCACTCTGTCGGTCTCTGTAACATTCTATGTTCTGTGTTCTCACTCTGTCGGTCTCTGTACTGTTCTATGACATGTGTTCTCACTCTATCTGTCTCTGTACCGTTCTATGATCTGTGTTCTCACTCTGTCGGTCTCTGTACCATTCTATATTCTGTGTTCTCACTCTGTCGGTCTCTGTACCGGTTTATGTTCTGTGTTCTCACTCTGTCGGTCTCTGTACCGTTCTATGATCCGTTTTCTCACTCTGTCGGTCTCTGTACCGTTCTATGTTCTGTGTTCTCACTCTGTCGGTGTCTGTACTGTTCTATGATATGTGTTCTCACTCTGTCGGTCTCTTTACCATTCTATGTTCTGTTTTCTCACTCTGTCGGTCTCTGTACCGGTTTATGTCCTGTGTTCTCACTCTGCCGGTCTTTGTGCCATTTTATGTTCTGTGTTCTCACTCTGTCAGTGTCTTTACTGTTCTATGTTTTGTGTTCTCACTCTGCCGGTCTTTGTGCCATTTTATGTTCTGTGTTCTCACTCTGACGGTCTCTGTACCGTTCTATGTTCTGTGTTCTCACTCTTTCGGTCTCTGTACCTTTCTATGTTCTGTGTTCTCACTCTGTCGGACTTTGTACCGTTCTCTGTTCTCTGTTCTCACTCTGTCGGTCTGTGTACCGTTCTATGTTCTGTGTTCTCACTCTTTCGGTCTCTGTACTGTTCTATGTTCTGTGTTCTCACTCTGTCGGTGTCTGTACTGTTCTGTGTTCTGTGTTCTCACTCTGTCGGTGTCTGTACTGTTCGATGATATGTGTTCTCACTCTTTCGGTCTCTTTACTATTCTATGTCCTGTGTTCTCACTCTGTCGGTCTCTGTACCGTTCTATGTTCTGTGTTCTCACTCTGTCGGTGTCTGTACTGTTCTATGATATGTGTTCTAACTCTGTCGGTGTCTGTACCGTTCTATGTTCCGTGTTCTCACTCTGTCAGTCTCTGTACCGTTCTATGACCTGTGTCCTCACTCTGTCGGTATGTTCTGCCTTCTCACTCTGTCGGTCTCTGTGCCATTCTATGTTATGTGTTCTCACTCTGTTCGTCTCTGTACTGCTCTATGTTCTGTGTTCGCACTCTGTCGGTCTCTGCACCGTTCTATGTTCTGTATTCTCACTCTGTCGGTCTCTGTAACATTCTACGTTCTGTGTTCTCACTCTGTCGGTCTCTGTACTGTTCTATGACATGTGTTCTCACTCTGTCTGTCTCTGTACCGTTCTATGATCTGTGTTCTCACTCTGTCGGTCTCTGTACCATTCTATTTTCTGTGTTCTCACTCTGTCGGTCTCTGTACCGGTTTATGTTCTGTGTTCTCACTCTGTCGGTCTCTGTACCGTTCTATGATCCGTTTTCTCACTCTGTCGGTCTCTGTACCGTTCTATGTTCTGTGTTCTCACTCTGTCGGTGTCTGTACTGTTCTATGATATGTGTTCTCACTCTGTCGGTCTCTTTACCATTCTATGTTCTGTTTTCTCACTCTGTCGGTCTCTGTACCGGTTTATGTCCTGTGTTCTCACTCTGCCGGTCTTTGTGCCATTTTATGTTCTGTGTTCTCACTCTGTCAGTGTCTTTACTGTTCTATGTTTTGTGTTCTCACTCTGCCGGTCTCTTTACCATTCTATGTTCTGTGTTCTCACTCTGTTCGTCTCTGTATTGTTCTATGTTCTCTGTTCTCACTCTGTCGGTCTCTGTACCGGTTTATGTTCTGTGTTCTCACTCTGTCGGTCTCTGTACCGTTCTATGATCTGTTTTCTCACTCTGTCGGTCTCTGTACCGTTCTATGTTCTGTGTTCTCACTCTGTCGGTCTCTGTACCGTTCTATGTTCTGTGTTCTCACTTTGTCGGTCTCTGTACCGTTCTATGATACGTGTTCTCACTCTGTCGGTCTCTGTACCGTTCTATGACCTGTGTCCTCACTCTGTCAGTGTCCGTACTGTTCTATGTTCTGCCTTCTCACTCTGTCGGTCTCTGTACCATTCTATGTTCTGTGTTCTCACTCTGTTCGTCTCTGTACTGTTCTATGTTCTGCCTTCTCACTCTGTCGGTCTCTGTACCGTTCTATGATCTGTTTTCTCACTCTGTCGGTTTCTGTACCGTTCTATGTTCTGTGTTCTCACTCTGTCGGTGTCTCTACTATTCTATGATATGTGTTCTCACACTCTCGGTCTTTGTACTGCTCTGTGTTCTGCGTTCTCACTCTGTCGGTGTCTGTACCGTTCTATGATCTGTGTTCTCACTCTGTCGGTCTCTGTACTGTTCTATGACATGTGTTCTCACTCTTTCGGTCTCTGTACTGTTCTATGTTCTGTGTTCTCACTCTGTCGGTGTCTGTACTGTTCTGTGTTCTGTGTTCTCACTCTGTCGGTGTCTGTACTGTTCGATGATATGTGTTCTCACTCTTTCGGTCTCTTTACTATTCTATGTCCTGTGTTCTCACTCTGTCGGTCTCTGTACCGTTCTATGTTCTGTGTTCTCACTCTGTCGGTGTCTGTACTGTTCTATGATATGTGTTCTAACTCTGTCGGTGTCTGTACCGTTCTATGTTCCGTGTTCTCACTCTGTCAGTCTCTCTACTGTTCTGTGATCTGTGTTCTCACTCTGTCGGTCTCTGTACCGTTCTATGTTCTGTGTTCTCACTCTGTCGGTCTCTGTACTGTTCTATGACCTGTGTCCTCACTCTGTCGGCATGTTCTGCCTTCTCACTCTGTCGGTCTCTGTGCCATTCTATGTTATGTGTTCTCACTCTGTTCGTCTCTGTACTGCTCTATGTTCTGTGTTCGCACTCTGTCGGTCTCTGTAACATTCTATGTTCTGTGTTCTCACTCTGTCGGTCTCTGTACTGTTCTATGACATGTGTTCTCACTCTTTCGGTCTCTGTACTGCTCTATGTTCTGTGTTCTCACTCTGTCGGTGTCTGTACTGTTCGATGATATGTGTTCTCACTCTTTCGGTCTCTTTATTCTATGTCCTGTGTTCTCACTCTGTCGGTCTCTGTACCGTTCTATGTTCTGTGTTCTCACTCTGTCGGTGTCTGTACTGTTCTGTGATATGTGTTCTAACTCTGTCGGTGTCTGTACCGTTCTATGTTCCGTGTTCTCACTCTGTCAGTCTCTCTACTGTTCTGTGATCTGTGTTCTCACTCTGTCGGTCTCTGTACCGTTCTATGACCTGTGTACTCACTCTTTCTGTCTTTTTACTGTTCTATGTTCTGTATTCTCACTCTGTCAGTCTCTATACCGTTCTATGTTCTGTTTTCTAACTCTGTCGGTCTCTGTACAGATCTATGATCTGCGTTCAACTCTGATGGTCTCTGTACTGTTCTATGTTCTGTGTTCTCACTCTGTCGGTCTCTGTACCGTTCTATGATCTGTGTTTTCACTCTGTCCGTCTCGGTGCTGTTCTATGTTCTGTGTTTTCACTCTGTCGGACTCTGTACTGTTCTATGTTCTGTGTTCTCACTCTGTCCGACTCTAGACCGTTCTATCTTCTGTGTTATCACTCTGTCCGTCTCTGTACTGTTCTATGTTCTGTGTTTTCACTCTGTCGGACTCTGTACCGTTCTATGTTCTGTGTTCTCACTCTGTAGGTCTGTACTGTTCCATGTTCTGCATTCTCACCATGTCCGTCTCTATACTTTTCCAATTCTGTGCACTCACTCTGTCCTTCTCTGTACTGTTCTATCTTCTGTGTTCTCACCTTGTCCGTCTCTGTACTGTTCTATTTTCTGTGTTTTCACACTTTCGGACTCTGTACCGTTCTATGTTTTGTGTTCTCACTCTGTCGGTCTGTGCTGTTCTATGTTCTGTGTTCTCACTCGTTCGGTGTCTGTACTGTTCTGTGTTATGTGTTTCAATCTGTCCGTCTCTGGACTGTTCTTTCTTCTGTGTTCTCAATCTCTCCGTCTCTGAACTGTTCGATGTTCTGTGTTCTCACTCTGTCCGTCTCTGTACCGTTCTGTGTTCTCACTCTGTCGGTCTCTGTACAGTTCTATGAGCTGTGTACTCACTCTGTTGCTCTCTGTACCGTCTTATGATCTGTGTTCTCACTCTGTCGGTCTCTGTACCGTTCTATGTTCTGTGTTCTCACTCTGTTGGTCTCTGTACTGTTGTATGATATGTGTTATCACTCTGTCGGTCTCTGTACTGATCTATGTTCTGTGTTCTCACTCTGTCCGTCTCTAGACTGTTCTACTGCGTTCTCACTCTGTCCTTCTCTGTACTGTTCTATGTTCTGTGTTTCCACTCTGTCGGAGTCTGTACCGTTCTATGTTCTGTGTTCTCACTCTGTTGTTCTCTGTACTGTTCTATGTTCTGTGATCTCACTCTGTCGGTGTCTGTATTGTTCTGTGCTCTGTGTTCTCATTCTGTTGGTCTCTGTACTGTTCTATGTTCGGAGTCCTCACTCTGTCGGTCTCTGTTCTGTTCTGTGTGCTGTGTTCTCACTGTGTCGGTCTCTATACAGTTCTATGTTCTCTGTTTTTAGTCTGTGGGTGTCTGTACTGATCTATGTTCTGAGTTCTCACTCTGTCGGTCTGTACTGTTCCATGTTCTGCGTTCTCACTCTGTCAGTCTCTGTACCGTTCTATGTTCTCACTCTGTTGGTCTTTGTAGTGTTGTATGTTCTGTTTTCTCACTCTGTCGGTCTCTATACTTTTCTATGTTCTGTGTTCTCACTCTGTCGGTCTCTGTACTGTTCTATGTTCTGTGTTTTAACTCTCTCGGTTTCTGTACCGTTCTGTGTTCTGTGTTCTCACTCTGTCGGTCTCTGTACTGTTCAATGATATGTGTTCTCACTCTGTCGGTCACTGTACTGTTCTATGTTCTGTGTTCTCACTCTGTCGGTGTCTGTACTGTTCTATGATCTGTGTTCTCACTTTTTTGGTCTCTGTACTGTTCTATGTTCTGTGTTCTCACTCTGTCGGACTCTGTACTGTTCTATGTTCTGTATTCTCACTCTGTCGGTGTCTGTACCGTTCTGTGTTCTGTGTTCTAATCTGTCGGTGTCTGTACCGTTCTATGTTCTGTGTTCTCACTCTGTCGGTGTCTGTACCGTTCTATGTTCTGTGTTCTCACTCTGTTCGTCTCTGTACTGTTCTATGTTCTGTGTTCTCACTCTGTCGGTGTCTGTACTGTTCTATGATATGTGTTCTCACTCTGTCGGTCTCTGTACCGTTCTATGATCTGTTTTCTCACTCTGTCGGTCTCTGTACCGTTCTATGTTCTGTGTTCTCACTCTGTCGGTGTCGGTACTGTTCTACGATATGTGTTCTCACTCTGTTGGTCTCTTTACCATTCTATGTTCTGTGTTCTCACTCTGTTCGTCTCTGTACTGTTCTATGTTCTGTGTTCTCACTCTGTCGGTCTCTGTACTGGTTTATGTTTTGTGTTCTCACTCTGTAGGTCTCTGTACCGTTCTATGTTATGTGTTCTCACTCTGTCGGTGTCTGTACTGTTCTATGAAATGTGTTCTCACTCTTTCGGTCTCTGTACTGCTCTATGTTCTGTGTTCTCACTCTGTCGGTGTCTGTACCGTTCTATGTTCTGTGTTCTCACTCTGTCGGTCTCTGTACCGTTCTGTGTTCTGTGTTCTCACTCTGTCGGTCTCTGTACCGTTCTATGTTCTGTGCTCCCACTCTGTCGGTCTCTGTACCGTTCTATGTTTTGTGTTCTCACTCTGTCGGTCTGTACCGTTCTATGTTTTGTGTTCTCACTCGTTCGGTGTCTGTACTGATCTATGTTCTGTGTTCTCACTCTGTCCGTCTCTAGACCGTTCTATCTTCTGTGTTCTCACTCTGTCCGTCTCCGTACCGTTCTATGTTCTGTGTTTTCACTCTGTCGGACTCTGTACCGTTCTATGTTCTGTGTTCTCACTCTGTCGGTCTGTACTGTTCCATGTTCTGCATTCTCGCCATGTCCGTCTCTATACTTTTCTAATTCTGTGTTCTCACCCTGTCCGTCTCTGTACTGCTCTATGTTCTGTGTTTTCACTCTGTCGGACTCGGTACCGTTCTATGTTTTGTGTTCTCACTCTGTCGGTCTGTACTGTTCTATGTTCTGTGTTCTCACTCGTTCGGTGTCTGTACTGTTCTATGTTCTGTGTTTCACTCTGTCCGTCTCTGGACTGTTCTGTCTTCTGTGTTCTCATTCTGTCCGTCTCTGAACTGTTCGATGTTCTGTGTTCTCACTCTGTTCGTCTCTGTACTGTTCTATGTTCTGTGTTCTCACTCTGTCGGTGTCTGTACTGTTCTATGATATGTGTTCTCACTCTGTCGGTCTCTGTACCGTTCTATGATCTGTTTTCTCACTCTGTCGGTCTCTGTACCGTTCTATGTTCTGTGTTCTCACTCTGTCGGTGTCGGTACTGTTCTACGATATGTGTTCTCACTCTGTTGGTCTCTTTACCATTCTATGTTCTGTGTTCTCACTCTGTTCGTCTCTGTACTGTTCTATGTTCTGTGTTCTCACTCTGTCGGTCTCTGTACTGGTTTATGTTTTGTGTTCTCACTCTGTAGGTCTCTGTACCGTTCTATGTTATGTGTTCTCACTCTGTCGGTGTCTGTACTGTTCTATGAAATGTGTTCTCACTCTTTCGGTCTCTGTACTGTTCTCTGTTCTGTGTTCTCACTCTGTCGGTCTCTGTACCGGTTTATGTTCTGTGTTCTCACTCTGTCGGTCTCTGTACCGTTCTATGATCTGTTTTCTCACTCTGTCGGTCTCATTACCGTTCTATGTTCTGTGTTCTCACTCTGTCGGTGTCTGTACTGTTCTATGATATGTGTTCTCACTCTGTCGGTCTTTTTACCATTCTATGTTCTGTGTTCGTCTCTGTACTGTTCTATGTTCTGTGTTCTCACTCTGTCGGTCTCTGTACCGGTTTATGTTCTGTGTTCTCACTCTGTCGGTCTCTGTACCGTTCTATGATCCGTTTTCTCACTCTGTTGGTCTCTGTACCGTTCTATGTTCTGTGTTCTCACTCTGTCGGTGTCTGTACTGTTCTATGATATGTGTTCTCACTCTGTCGGTCTCTTTACCATTCTATGTTCTGTGTTCTCACTCTGTTCGTCTCTGTACTGTTCTATGTTCTCTGTTCTCACTCTGTCGGTCTCTGTACCGGTTTATGTTCTGTGTTCTCACTCTCTCGGTCTCTGTACCGTTCTATGTTCTGTGTTCTCACTCTGTCGGTCTCTGTACCGTTCTATGTTCTGTGTTCTCACTTTGTCGGTCTCTGTACCGTTCTATGATATGTGTTCTCACTCTGTCGGTCTCTGTACCGTTCTATGACCTGTGTCCTCACTCTGTCGGTGTCCGTACTGTTCTATGTTCTGCCTTCTCACTCTTTCGGTCTCTGTACTGTTCTATGTTCTGTGTTCTCACTCTGTCGGTGTCTGTACTGTTCTGTGTTCTGTGTTCTCATTCTGTCGGTGTCTGTACTGTTCGATGATATGTGTTCTCACTCTTTCGGTCTCTTTACTATTCTATGTCCTGTGTTCTCACTCTGTCGGTCTCTGTACCGTTCTATGTTCTGTGTTCTCACTCTGTCGGTGTCTGTACTGTTCTATGATATGTGTTCTAACTCTGTCGGTGTCTGTACCGTTCTATGTTCCGTGTTCTCACTCTGTCGGTCTCTCTACTGTTCTGTGATCTGTGTTCTCACTCTGTCGGTCTCTGTACCGTTCTATGTTCTGTGTTCTCACTTTGTCGGTCTCTGTACCGTTCTATGACCTGTGTCCTCACTCTGTCGGTATGTTCTGCCTTCTCACTCTGTCGGTCTCTGTGCCATTCTATGTTATGTGTTCTCACTTTGTTCGTCTCTGTACTGCTCTATGTTCTGTGTTCGCACTCTGTCGGTCTCTGCACCGTTCTATGTTCTGTATTCTCACTCTGTCGGTCTCTGTAACATTCTATGTTCTGTGTTCTCACTCTGTCGGTCTCTGTACTGTTCTATGACATGTGTTCTCACTCTATCTGTCTCTGTACCGTTCTATGATCTGTGTTCTCACTCTGTCGGTCTCTGTACCATTCTATATTCTGTGTTCTCACTCTGTCGGTCTCTGTACCGGTTTATGTTCTGTGTTCTCACTCTGTCGGTCTCTGTACCGTTCTATGATCCGTTTTCTCACTCTGTCGGTCTCTGTACCGTTCTATGTTCTGTGTTCTCACTCTGTCGGTGTCTGTACTGTTCTATGATATGTGTTCTCACTCTGTCGGTCTCTTTACCATTCTATGTTCTGTTTTCTCACTCTGTCGGTCTCTGTACCGGTTTATGTCCTGTGTTCTCACTCTGCCGGTCTTTGTGCCATTTTATGTTCTGTGTTCTCACTCTGTCAGTGTCTTTACTGTTCTATGTTTTGTGTTCTCACTCTGCCGGTCTTTGTGCCATTTTATGTTCTGTGTTCTCACTCTGACGGTCTCTGTACCGTTCTATGTTCTGTGTTCTCACTCTTTCGGTCTCTGTACCTTTCTATGTTCTGTGTTCTCACTCTGTCGGACTTTGTACCGTTCTCTGTTCTCTGTTCTCACTCTGTCGGTCTGTGTACCGTTCTATGTTCTGTGTTCTCACTCTTTCGGTCTCTGTACTGTTCTATGTTCTGTGTTCTCACTCTGTCGGTGTCTGTACTGTTCTGTGTTCTGTGTTCTCACTCTGTCGGTGTCTGTACTGTTCGATGATATGTGTTCTCACTCTTTCGGTCTCTTTACTATTCTATGTCCTGTGTTCTCACTCTGTCGGTCTCTGTACCGTTCTATGTTCTGTGTTCTCACTCTGTCGGTGTCTGTACTGTTCTATGATATGTGTTCTAACTCTGTCGGTGTCTGTACCGTTCTATGTTCCGTGTTCTCACTCTGTCAGTCTCTGTACCGTTCTATGACCTGTGTCCTCACTCTGTCGGTATGTTCTGCCTTCTCACTCTGTCGGTCTCTGTGCCATTCTATGTTATGTGTTCTCACTCTGTTCGTCTCTGTACTGCTCTATGTTCTGTGTTCGCACTCTGTCGGTCTCTGCACCGTTCTATGTTCTGTATTCTCACTCTGTCGGTCTCTGTAACATTCTACGTTCTGTGTTCTCACTCTGTCGGTCTCTGTACTGTTCTATGACATGTGTTCTCACTCTGTCTGTCTCTGTACCGTTCTATGATCTGTGTTCTCACTCTGTCGGTCTCTGTACCATTCTATTTTCTGTGTTCTCACTCTGTCGGTCTCTGTACCGGTTTATGTTCTGTGTTCTCACTCTGTCGGTCTCTGTACCGTTCTATGATCCGTTTTCTCACTCTGTCGGTCTCTGTACCGTTCTATGTTCTGTGTTCTCACTCTGTCGGTGTCTGTACTGTTCTATGATATGTGTTCTCACTCTGTCGGTCTCTTTACCATTCTATGTTCTGTTTTCTCACTCTGTCGGTCTCTGTACCGGTTTATGTCCTGTGTTCTCACTCTGCCGGTCTTTGTGCCATTTTATGTTCTGTGTTCTCACTCTGTCAGTGTCTTTACTGTTCTATGTTTTGTGTTCTCACTCTGCCGGTCTCTTTACCATTCTATGTTCTGTGTTCTCACTCTGTTCGTCTCTGTATTGTTCTATGTTCTCTGTTCTCACTCTGTCGGTCTCTGTACCGGTTTATGTTCTGTGTTCTCACTCTGTCGGTCTCTGTACCGTTCTATGATCTGTTTTCTCACTCTGTCGGTCTCTGTACCGTTCTATGTTCTGTGTTCTCACTCTGTCGGTCTCTGTACCGTTCTATGTTCTGTGTTCTCACTTTGTCGGTCTCTGTACCGTTCTATGATACGTGTTCTCACTCTGTCGGTCTCTGTACCGTTCTATGACCTGTGTCCTCACTCTGTCAGTGTCCGTACTGTTCTATGTTCTGCCTTCTCACTCTGTCGGTCTCTGTACCATTCTATGTTCTGTGTTCTCACTCTGTTCGTCTCTGTACTGTTCTATGTTCTGCCTTCTCACTCTGTCGGTCTCTGTACCGTTCTATGATCTGTTTTCTCACTCTGTCGGTTTCTGTACCGTTCTATGTTCTGTGTTCTCACTCTGTCGGTGTCTCTACTATTCTATGATATGTGTTCTCACACTCTCGGTCTTTGTACTGCTCTGTGTTCTGCGTTCTCACTCTGTCGGTGTCTGTACCGTTCTATGATCTGTGTTCTCACTCTGTCGGTCTCTGTACTGTTCTATGACATGTGTTCTCACTCTTTCGGTCTCTGTACTGTTCTATGTTCTGTGTTCTCACTCTGTCGGTGTCTGTACTGTTCTGTGTTCTGTGTTCTCACTCTGTCGGTGTCTGTACTGTTCGATGATATGTGTTCTCACTCTTTCGGTCTCTTTACTATTCTATGTCCTGTGTTCTCACTCTGTCGGTCTCTGTACCGTTCTATGTTCTGTGTTCTCACTCTGTCGGTGTCTGTACTGTTCTATGATATGTGTTCTAACTCTGTCGGTGTCTGTACCGTTCTATGTTCCGTGTTCTCACTCTGTCAGTCTCTCTACTGTTCTGTGATCTGTGTTCTCACTCTGTCGGTCTCTGTACCGTTCTATGTTCTGTGTTCTCACTCTGTCGGTCTCTGTACTGTTCTATGACCTGTGTCCTCACTCTGTCGGCATGTTCTGCCTTCTCACTCTGTCGGTCTCTGTGCCATTCTATGTTATGTGTTCTCACTCTGTTCGTCTCTGTACTGCTCTATGTTCTGTGTTCGCACTCTGTCGGTCTCTGTAACATTCTATGTTCTGTGTTCTCACTCTGTCGGTCTCTGTACTGTTCTATGACATGTGTTCTCACTCTTTCGGTCTCTGTACTGCTCTATGTTCTGTGTTCTCACTCTGTCGGTGTCTGTACTGTTCGATGATATGTGTTCTCACTCTTTCGGTCTCTTTATTCTATGTCCTGTGTTCTCACTCTGTCGGTCTCTGTACCGTTCTATGTTCTGTGTTCTCACTCTGTCGGTGTCTGTACTGTTCTGTGATATGTGTTCTAACTCTGTCGGTGTCTGTACCGTTCTATGTTCCGTGTTCTCACTCTGTCAGTCTCTCTACTGTTCTGTGATCTGTGTTCTCACTCTGTCGGTCTCTGTACCGTTCTATGACCTGTGTACTCACTCTTTCTGTCTTTTTACTGTTCTATGTTCTGTATTCTCACTCTGTCAGTCTCTATACCGTTCTATGTTCTGTTTTCTAACTCTGTCGGTCTCTGTACAGATCTATGATCTGCGTTCAACTCTGATGGTCTCTGTACTGTTCTATGTTCTGTGTTCTCACTCTGTCGGTCTCTGTACCGTTCTATGATCTGTGTTTTCACTCTGTCCGTCTCGGTGCTGTTCTATGTTCTGTGTTTTCACTCTGTCGGACTCTGTACTGTTCTATGTTCTGTGTTCTCACTCTGTCCGACTCTAGACCGTTCTATCTTCTGTGTTATCACTCTGTCCGTCTCTGTACTGTTCTATGTTCTGTGTTTTCACTCTGTCGGACTCTGTACCGTTCTATGTTCTGTGTTCTCACTCTGTAGGTCTGTACTGTTCCATGTTCTGCATTCTCACCATGTCCGTCTCTATACTTTTCCAATTCTGTGCACTCACTCTGTCCTTCTCTGTACTGTTCTATCTTCTGTGTTCTCACCTTGTCCGTCTCTGTACTGTTCTATTTTCTGTGTTTTCACACTTTCGGACTCTGTACCGTTCTATGTTTTGTGTTCTCACTCTGTCGGTCTGTGCTGTTCTATGTTCTGTGTTCTCACTCGTTCGGTGTCTGTACTGTTCTGTGTTATGTGTTTCAATCTGTCCGTCTCTGGACTGTTCTTTCTTCTGTGTTCTCAATCTCTCCGTCTCTGAACTGTTCGATGTTCTGTGTTCTCACTCTGTCCGTCTCTGTACCGTTCTGTGTTCTCACTCTGTCGGTCTCTGTACAGTTCTATGAGCTGTGTACTCACTCTGTTGCTCTCTGTACCGTCTTATGATCTGTGTTCTCACTCTGTCGGTCTCTGTACCGTTCTATGTTCTGTGTTCTCACTCTGTTGGTCTCTGTACTGTTGTATGATATGTGTTATCACTCTGTCGGTCTCTGTACTGATCTATGTTCTGTGTTCTCACTCTGTCCGTCTCTAGACCGTTCTACTGCGTTCTCACTCTGTCCTTCTCTGTACTGTTCTATGTTCTGTGTTTCCACTCTGTCGGAGTCTGTACCGTTCTATGTTCTGTGTTCTCACTCTGTTGTTCTCTGTACTGTTCTATGTTCTGTGATCTCACTCTGTCGGTGTCTGTATTGTTCTGTGCTCTGTGTTCTCATTCTGTTGGTCTCTGTACTGTTCTATGTTCGGAGTCCTCACTCTGTCGGTCTCTGTTCTGTTCTGTGTGCTGTGTTCTCACTGTGTCGGTCTCTATACAGTTCTATGTTCTCTGTTTTTAGTCTGTGGGTGTCTGTACTGATCTATGTTCTGAGTTCTCACTCTGTCGGTCTGTACTGTTCCATGTTCTGCGTTCTCACTCTGTCAGTCTCTGTACCGTTCTATGTTCTCACTCTGTTGGTCTTTGTAGTGTTGTATGTTCTGTTTTCTCACTCTGTCGGTCTCTATACTTTTCTATGTTCTGTGTTCTCACTCTGTCGGTCTCTGTACTGTTCTATGTTCTGTGTTTTAACTCTCTCGGTTTCTGTACCGTTCTGTGTTCTGTGTTCTCACTCTGTCGGTCTCTGTACTGTTCAATGATATGTGTTCTCACTCTGTCGGTCACTGTACTGTTCTATGTTCTGTGTTCTCACTCTGTCGGTGTCTGTACTGTTCTATGATCTGTGTTCTCACTTTTTTGGTCTCTGTACTGTTCTATGTTCTGTGTTCTCACTCTGTCGGACTCTGTACTGTTCTATGTTCTGTATTCTCACTCTGTCGGTGTCTGTACCGTTCTGTGTTCTGTGTTCTAATCTGTCGGTGTCTGTACCGTTCTATGTTCTGTGTTCTCACTCTGTCGGTGTCTGTACCGTTCTATGTTCTGTGTTCTCACTCTGTTCGTCTCTGTACTGTTCTATGTTCTGTGTTCTCACTCTGTCGGTGTCTGTACTGTTCTATGATATGTGTTCTCACTCTGTCGGTCTCTGTACCGTTCTATGATCTGTTTTCTCACTCTGTCGGTCTCTGTACCGTTCTATGTTCTGTGTTCTCACTCTGTCGGTGTCGGTACTGTTCTACGATATGTGTTCTCACTCTGTTGGTCTCTTTACCATTCTATGTTCTGTGTTCTCACTCTGTTCGTCTCTGTACTGTTCTATGTTCTGTGTTCTCACTCTGTCGGTCTCTGTACTGGTTTATGTTTTGTGTTCTCACTCTGTAGGTCTCTGTACCGTTCTATGTTATGTGTTCTCACTCTGTCGGTGTCTGTACTGTTCTATGAAATGTGTTCTCACTCTTTCGGTCTCTGTACTGCTCTATGTTCTGTGTTCTCACTCTGTCGGTGTCTGTACCGTTCTATGTTCTGTGTTCTCACTCTGTCGGTCTCTGTACCGTTCTGTGTTCTGTGTTCTCACTCTGTCGGTCTCTGTACCGTTCTATGTTCTGTGCTCCCACTCTGTCGGTCTCTGTACCGTTCTATGTTTTGTGTTCTCACTCTGTCGGTCTGTACCGTTCTATGTTTTGTGTTCTCACTCGTTCGGTGTCTGTACTGATCTATGTTCTGTGTTCTCACTCTGTCCGTCTCTAGACCGTTCTATCTTCTGTGTTCTCACTCTGTCCGTCTCCGTACCGTTCTATGTTCTGTGTTTTCACTCTGTCGGACTCTGTACCGTTCTATGTTCTGTGTTCTCACTCTGTCGGTCTGTACTGTTCCATGTTCTGCATTCTCGCCATGTCCGTCTCTATACTTTTCTAATTCTGTGTTCTCACCCTGTCCGTCTCTGTACTGCTCTATGTTCTGTGTTTTCACTCTGTCGGACTCGGTACCGTTCTATGTTTTGTGTTCTCACTCTGTCGGTCTGTACTGTTCTATGTTCTGTGTTCTCACTCGTTCGGTGTCTGTACTGTTCTATGTTCTGTGTTTCACTCTGTCCGTCTCTGGACTGTTCTGTCTTCTGTGTTCTCATTCTGTCCGTCTCTGAACTGTTCGATGTTCTGTGTTCTCACTCTGTTCGTCTCTGTACTGTTCTATGTTCTGTGTTCTCACTCTGTCGGTGTCTGTACTGTTCTATGATATGTGTTCTCACTCTGTCGGTCTCTGTACCGTTCTATGATCTGTTTTCTCACTCTGTCGGTCTCTGTACCGTTCTATGTTCTGTGTTCTCACTCTGTCGGTGTCGGTACTGTTCTACGATATGTGTTCTCACTCTGTTGGTCTCTTTACCATTCTATGTTCTGTGTTCTCACTCTGTTCGTCTCTGTACTGTTCTATGTTCTGTGTTCTCACTCTGTCGGTCTCTGTACTGGTTTATGTTTTGTGTTCTCACTCTGTAGGTCTCTGTACCGTTCTATGTTATGTGTTCTCACTCTGTCGGTGTCTGTACTGTTCTATGAAATGTGTTCTCACTCTTTCGGTCTCTGTACTGCTCTATGTTCTGTGTTCTCACTCTGTCGGTGTCTGTACCGTTCTATGTTCTGTGTTCTCACTCTGTCGGTCTCTGTACCGTTCTGTGTTCTGTGTTCTCACTCTGTCGGTCTCTGTACCGTTCTATGTTCTGTGCTCCCACTCTGTCGGTCTCTGTACCGTTCTATGTTTTGTGTTCTCACTCTGTCGGTCTGTACCGTTCTATGTTTTGTGTTCTCACTCGTTCGGTGTCTGTACTGATCTATGTTCTGTGTTCTCACTCTGTCCGTCTCTAGACCGTTCTATCTTCTGTGTTCTCACTCTGTCCGTCTCCGTACCGTTCTATGTTCTGTGTTTTCACTCTATCGGACTCTGTACCGTTCTATGTTCTGTGTTCTCACTCTGTCGGTCTGTACTGTTCCATGTTCTGCATTCTCGCCATGTCCGTCTCTATACTTTTCTAATTCTGTGTTCTCACCCTGTCCGTCTCTGTACTGCTCTATGTTCTGTGTTTTCACTCTGTCGGACTCGGTACCGTTCTATGTTTTGTGTTCTCACTCTGTCGGTCTGTACTGTTCTATGTTCTGTGTTCTCACTCGTTCGGTGTCTGTACTGTTCTATGTTCTGTGTTTCACTCTGTCCGTCTCTGGACTGTTCTGTCTTCTGTGTTCTCATTCTGTCCGTCTCTGAACTGTTCGATGTTCTGTGTTCTCACTCTGTCGTTCTCTGTACCGTTCTGTGTTCTCACTCTGTCGGTCTATGTACTGTTCTGTGTTCTGAGTTCTCACTCTGTCGGTCTCTGTACAGTTCTATGACCTGTGTACTCACTCTGTTGCTCTCTGTACCGTCTTATGATCTGTGTTCTCACTCTGTCGGTCTCTCTACTGTTGTATGATATGTGTTATCACTCTGTCGGTCTCTGTACTGATCTATGTTCTGTGTTCTCACTCTGTCCGTCTCTAGACCGTTCTACTGCGTTCTCACTCTGTCCTTCTCTGTACTGTTCTATGTTCTGTGTTTCCACTCTGTCGGAGTCTGTACCGTTCTATGTTCTGTGTTCTCACTCTGTTGTTCTCTGTACTGTTCTATGTTCTGTGATCTCACTCTGTCGGTGTCTGTATTGTTCTGTGCTCTGTGTTCTCATTCTGTTGGTCTCTGTACTGTTCTATGTTCGGAGTCCTCACTCTGTCGGTCTCTGTTCTGTTCTGTGTGCTGTGTTCTCACTGTGTCGGTCTCTATACAGTTCTATGTTCTCTGTTTTTAGTCTGTGGGTGTCTGTACTGATCTATGTTCTGAGTTCTCACTCTGTCGGTCTGTACTGTTCCATGTTCTGCGTTCTCACTCTGTCAGTCTCTGTACCGTTCTATGTTCTCACTCTGTTGGTCTTTGTAGTGTTGTATGTTCTGTTTTCTCACTCTGTCGGTCTCTATACTTTTCTATGTTCTGTGTTCTCACTCTGTCGGTCTCTGTACTGTTCTATGTTCTGTGTTTTAACTCTCTCGGTTTCTGTACCGTTCTGTGTTCTGTGTTCTCACTCTGTCGGTCTCTGTACTGTTCAATGATATGTGTTCTCACTCTGTCGGTCACTGTACTGTTCTATGTTCTGTGTTCTCACTCTGTCGGTGTCTGTACTGTTCTATGATCTGTGTTCTCACTTTTTTGGTCTCTGTACTGTTCTATGTTCTGTGTTCTCACTCTGTCGGACTCTGTACCGTTCTATGTTCTGTATTCTCACTCTGTCGGTGTCTGTACCGTTCTGTGTTCTGTGTTCTAATCTGTCGGTGTCTGTACCGTTCTATGTTCTGTGTTCTCACTCTGTCGGTGTCTGTACCGTTCTATGTTCTGTGTTCTCACTCTGTTCGTCTCTGTACTGTTCTATGTTCTGTGTTCTCACTCTGTCGGTGTCTGTACTGTTCTATGATATGTGTTCTCACTCTGTCGGTCTCTGTACCGTTCTATGATCTGTTTTCTCACTCTGTCGGTCTCTGTACCGTTCTATGTTCTGTGTTCTCACTCTGTCGGTGTCGGTACTGTTCTCCGATATGTGTTCTCACTCTGTTGGTCTCTTTACCATTCTATGCTCTGTGTTCTCACTCTGTTCGTCTCTGTACTGTTCTATTTTCTGTGTTCTCACTCTGTCGGTCTCTGTACCGGTTTATGTTCTGTGTTCTCATTCTGTCGGTCTCTGTACCGTTCTATGATCCGTTTTCTCACTCTGTTGGTCTCTGTACCGTTCTATGTTCTGTGTTCTCACTCTGCCGGTCTCTGTACCGTTCTATGATCTGTATTCTCACTCTGTCAGTCTCTGTACTGTTCTATGTTCTGTGTTTTCACTCTGTCGGTCTCTGTACCGTTCTATGTTCTGTGTTCTCACTCTGTCGGTCTCTGTACCGTTCTATGTTTTGTGTTCTCACTCTGTCGGTCTGTACCGTTCTATGTTTTGTGTTCTCACTCGTTCGGTGTCTGTACTGATCTATGTTCTGTGTTCTCACTCTGTCCGTCTCTAGACCGTTCTATCTTCTGTGTTCTCACTCTGTCCGTCTCTGTACCGTTCTATGTTCTGTGTTTTCACTCTGTCGGACTCTGTACCGTTCTATGTTCTGTGTTCTCACTCTGTCGGTCTGTACTGTTCCATGTTCTGCATTCTCACCATGTCCGTCTCTATACTTTTCTAATTCTGTGTTCTCACCCTGTCCGTCTCTGTACTGCTCTATGTTCTGTGTTTTCACTCTGTCGGACTCGGTACCGTTCTATGTTTTGTGTTCTCACTCTGTCGGTCTGTACTGTTCTATGTTCTGTGTTCTCACTCGTTCGGTGTCTGTACTGTTCTATGTTCTGTGTTTCACTCTGTCCGTCTCTGGACTGTTCTGTCTTCTGTGTTCTCATTCTGTCCGTCTCTGAACTGTTCGATGTTCTGTGTTCTCACTCTGTCGTTCTCTGTACCGTTCTGTGTTCTCACTCTGTCGGTCTATGTACTGTTCTGAGTTCTCACTCTGTCGGTCTCTGTACAGTTCTATGACCTGTGTACTCACTCTGTTGCTCTCTGTACCGTCTTATGATCTGTGTTCTCACTCTGTCGGTCTCTGTACTGTTGTATGATATGTGTTATCACTCTGTCGGTCTCTGTACTAATCTATGTTCTGTGTTCTCACTCTGTCCGTCTCTAGACCGTTCTACTGCGTTCTCACTCTGTCCTTCTCTGTACTGTTCTATATTCTGTGTTTTCACTCTGTCGGAGTCTGTACCGTTGTATGTTCTGTGATCTCACTCTGTTGGTCTTTGTACTGTTCTGTGTTCTCACTCTGTCGGTCTCTGTATTGTTCTGTGCTCTGTGTTCTCACTCTGTTGGTCTCTGTACTGTTCTATGTTCGGAGTCCTCACTCTGTCGGTCTGTACTGTTCCATGTTCTGCATTCTCACCATGTCCGTCTCTGTACTGTTCTATGTTCTGTGCTCTCACTCTGTCCTTCTCTGTACTGTTCTATGTTCTGTGTTCTCTCTCTGGCGCTCTCTGAACTGTTCTATGATATGTGTTATCACTCTGTCGGTCTCTAGACCGTTCTATCTTCTGTGTTCTCACTCTGGCGGTCTGTGTACTGTTCTATGTTCTGTGCTTTCACTCTGTCGGTCTCTATTCTGTTCTATGAGCTGTGTTCTCACTGTGTCGGTCTCTATACAGTTCTATGTTCGCTGTTTTTAGTCTGTGGGTGTCTGTACTGATCTATGTTCTGAGTTCTCACTCTGTCGGTCTGTACTGTCCCATGTTCTGCGTTCTCACTCTGTCAGTCTCTGTACCGTTCTATGTTCTCACTCTGTTGGTCTTTGTACTGTTCTATGTTCTGTTTTCTCACTCTGTCGGTCTCTATACTTTTCTATGTTCTGTGTTCTCACTCTGTCGGTCTCTGTACTGTTCTATGTTCTGTGTTTTAACTCTCTCGGTCTCTGTACCGTTCTGTGTTCTGTGTTCTCACTCTGTCGGACTCTGTACTGTTCAATGATATGTGTTCTCACTCTGTCGGTCACTGTACTGTTCTATGTTCTGTGTTCTCACTCTGTCGGTGTCTGTACTGTTCTATGATCTGTGTTCTCACTCTGTCGGTCTCTGTAGAGTTCTATGACCTGTGTACTCACTCTGTCAGTCTCTGTACCGTTTTATGATCTGTGTTCTCATTCTGTCGGTCTCTGTACCATTCTATGTTCTGTGTTCTCACCCTGTCGGTCTCTGTACCGTTCTATGTTATGTGTTCTCACTCTGTCGGTCTCTGTACCGTTCTATGTTCTGTGTTCACACTCTGTCGGACTCAGTACCGTTCTATGTTCTGTGTTCTCACTCTGTCAGACTCTGTACCGTTCTATGTTCTGTATTCTCACTCTGTCAGACTCTGTACCGTTCTATGTTCTGTGTTCTCACTCAGTCGGTGTCTGTACCGTTCTATGATCTGTGTTCTCACTCTGTAGGTCTCTGTACCGTTCTATGTTATGTGTTCTCACTCTGTCGGTGTCTGTACTGTTCTATGAAATGTGTTCTCACTCTTTCGGTCTCTGTACTGCTCTATGTTCTGTGTTCTCACTCTGTCGGTGTCTGTACCGTTCTATGTTCTGTGTTCTCACTCTGTCGGTCTCTGTACCGTTCTGTGTTCTGTGTTCTCACTCTGTCGGTCTCTGTACCGTTCTATGTTCTGTGCTCTCACTCTGTCGGTCTCTGTACCGTTCTGTGTTCTGTGCTCTCACTCTGTCGGTCTCTGTACCGTTCTATGATCTGTGTTCTCACTCTGTCGGTCTCTGTACCGTTCTATGATCTGTGTTCTCACTCTGCCGGTCTCTGTACCGTTCTATGATCTGTATTCTCACTCTGTCAGTCTCTGTACGTTTCAATGTTATAGGTTCTCACTCTGGCTGTCTGTGTACCGTTCTATGATCTGTGTTCTCACTCTGTCGGTCTCTGTACTGTTCCATGTTCTGTGTTCTCACTCTGGCTGTCTCTGTACCGTTCTATGATCTGTGTTCTCACTCTGTCGGTCTCTGTACTGTTCCATGTTCTGTGTTCTCACTCTTTCGTGCTCTGTACCATTCTATGTTCTGTGTTCTCACTCTGTTCGTCTATGTACTGTTCTATGTTCTGTTTTCTCACTCTGTCGGTCTCTGTACTGTTCTATATTCTGTGTTCTCACTCTGTTCGTCTCTGTACTGTTCTCTGTTCTGTGTTCTCACTCTGTCGGTCTCTGTACCGTTCTATGTTCTGTGTTCTCACTCTGTCGGTCTCTGTACCGTTCTATGTTCTGTGTTCTCACTCTGTCGGTCTCTGTACCATTCTATGTTCTGTGTTCTCACTCTGTCGGTGTCTGTACTGTTCGATGATATGTGTTCTCACTCATTCGGTCTCTGTACTGCTCTATGTTCTGTGTTCTCACTCTGTCGGTGTCTATAGTGTTCGATGATATGTGTTCTCACTCTGTCGGTCTCTGTACCGTTCTGTGTTCTCACTCTGTCGGTCTCTGTACTGATCTATGTTCTGTGTTCTCACTCTGTACAATTCTATGTTCTGTTTTCTCACTCTGTCGGTCTCTGTACAGATCTATGATCTGCGTTCAACTCTGATGGTCTCTGTACTGTTCTATGTTCTGTGTTCTCACTCTGTCGGTCTCTGTACCGTTCTATGATCTGTGTTTTCACTCTGTCCGTCTCGGTGCTGTTCTATGTTCTGTGTTTTCACTCTGTCGGACTCTGTATTGTTCTATGTTCTGTGTTCTCACACTGTCGGTCTCTGTACTGTTCGATGTTCGGAGTCCTCACCATGTCCATCTCTATACTTTTCTAATTCTGTGCTCTCACTCTGTCCTTCTCTGTACTGTTCTATCTTCTGTGTTCTCACCCTGTCCGTCTCTGTACTGTTCTATGTTCTGTGTTTTCACTCTGTCGGTCTCTGTACCTTTCTATCTTCTGTATTCTCACTCTGGCGGTCTCTGTACTGTTCTATGTTCTGTGCTTTCACTCTGTCGGTCTCTGTTCTGTTCTACGTGCTGTGTTCTCACTGTGTCGGTCTCTATACAGTTCTATGTTCGCTGTTTTTAGTTTGTGGGTGTCTGTACTGATCTATGTTCTGCGTTCTCACTCTGTCAGTCTCTGTACCGTTCTATGTTCTCACTCTGTTGGTCTTTGTACTGTTCTATGCTCTGTTTTCTCACTCTGTCGGTCTCTATACTTTTCTATGTTCTGTGTTCTCACTCTGTCGGTCTCTGTACTGTTCTATGTTCTGTGTTTTAACTCTCTCGGTCTCTGTACCGTTCTGTGTTCTGTGTTCTCACTCTGTCGGACTCTGTACTGTTCAATGATATGTGTTCTCAGTCTGTCGGTCACTGTACTGTTCTATGTTCTGTGTTCTCACTCTGTTGGTCTCTGTACTGTTCTGTGTTCGGAGTCCTCACTCTGTCGGTCTGTACTGTTCCATGTTCTGCATTCTCACCATGTCCGTCTCTGTACTGTTCTATGTTCTGTGCTCTCACTCTGTCCTTCTCTGTACTGTTCTATGTTCTGTGTTCTCTCTCTGGCGCTCTCTGAACTGTTCTATGATATGTGTTATCACTCTGTCGGTCTCTAGACCGTTCTATCTTCTGTGTTCTCACTCTGGCGGTGTGTGTACTGTTCTATGTTCTGTGCATTCACTCTGTCGGTCTCTATTCTGTTCTATGTGCTGTGTTCTCACTGTGTCGGTCTCTATACAGTTCTATGTTCGCTGTTTTTAGTCTGTGGGTGTCTGTACTGATCTATGTTCTGAGTTCTCACTCTGTCGGTCTGTACTGTCCCATGTTCTGCGTTCTCACTCTGTCAGTCTCTGTACCGTTCTATGTTCTCACTCTGTTGGTCTTTGTACTGTTCTATGTTCTGTTTTCTCACTCTGTCGGTGTCTGTACTGTTCTATGTTCTGTGTTTTAACTCTCTCGGTCTCTGTACCGTTCTGTGTTCTGTGTTCTCACTCTGTCGGACTCTGTACTGCTCAATGATATGTGTTCTCACTCTGTCGGTCACTGTACTGTTCTATGTTCTGTGTTCTCACTCTGTCGGTGTCTGTACTGTTGTATGATCTGTGTTCTCACTTTTTTGGTCTCTGTACTGTTCTATGTTCGGAGTCCTCACTCTGTCGGTCTGTACTGTTCCATGTTCTGCATTCTCACCATTTCCGTCTCTGTACCATTCCATGTTCTGTGTTCTCACTCTGTCGGTCTCTGTACCGTTCTATGTTATGTGTTCTCACTCTGTCGGTCTCTGTACCGTTCTATGTTCTGTGTTCACACTCTGTCGGACTCAGTACCGTTCTATGTTCTGTGTTCTCACTCTGTCAGACTCTGTACCGTTCTATGTTCTGTATTCTCACTCTGTCAGACTCTGTACCGTTCTATGTTCTGTGTTCTCACTCTGTCGGTATGTTCTGCCTTCTCACTTTGTTGGTCTCTGTAGCATTCTATGTTATGTGTTCTCACTCTGTTCGTCTCTGTACTGCTCTATGTTCTGTGTTCGCACTCTGTCGATCTCTGCACCGTTCTATGTTCTGTGTTCTCACTCTGTCGGTCTCTGTACCGTTCTATGTTCTGTGTTCTCACTCTGTCGGTCTCTGTACCGTTCTATGACCTGTGTCCTCACTCTGTCGGTATGCTCTGCCTTCTCACTCTGTCGGTCTCTGTACCATTCTATGTTATGTGTTCTCACTCTGTTCGTCTCTGTACTGTTCTATGTTCTGCCTTCTCACTCTGTCGGTCTCTTTACCATTCTATGTTCTGTGTTCGTCTCTGTACTGTTCTCTGTTCTGTGTTCTCACTCTGTCGGTCTCTGTACCGGTTTATGTTCTGTGTTCTCACTCTGTCGGTCTCTGTACCGTTCTATGATCTGTTTTCTCACTCTGTCGGTCTCATTACCGTTCTATGTTCTGTGTTCTCACTCTGTCGGTGTCTGTACTGTTCTATGATATGTGTTCTCACTCTGTCGGTCTTTTTACCATTCTATGTTCTGTGTTCGTCTCTGTACTGTTCTATGTTCTCTGTTCTCACTCTGTCGGTCTCTGTACCGGTTTATGTTCTGTGTTCTCACTCTGTCGGTCTCTGTACCGTTCTATGATCCGTTTTCTCACTCTGTTGGTCTCTGTACCGTTCCATGTTCTGTGTTCTCACTCTGTCGGTGTCTGTACTGTTCTATGATATGTGTTCTCACTCTGTTGGTCTTTGTGCCATTTTATGTTCTGTGTTCTCACTCTGTCAGTGTCTTTACTGTTCTATGTTTTGTGTTCTCACTCTGCCGGTCTTTGTGCCATTTTATGTTCTGTGTTCTCACTCTGACGGTCTCTGTACCGTTCTATGTTCTGTGTTCTCACTCTTTCGGTCTCTGTA
Organism: Mobula birostris; assembly: GCF_030028105.1. Taxonomy (NCBI): domain Eukaryota; kingdom Metazoa; phylum Chordata; class Chondrichthyes; order Myliobatiformes; family Myliobatidae; genus Mobula; species Mobula birostris. The sequence continues at coordinate 52,792 of NW_027274617.1, forward strand.
CCTTTCTATGTTCTGTGTTCTCACTCTGTCGGACTTTGTACCGTTCTCTGTTCTCTGTTCTCACTCTGTCGGTCTGTGTACCGTTCTATGTTCTGTGTTCTCACTCTTTCGGTCTCTGTACTGTTCTATGTTCTGTGTTCTCACTCTGTCGGTGTCTGTACTGTTCGATGATATGTGTTCTCACTCTTTCGGTCTCTTTACTATTCTATGTCCTGTGTTCTCACTCTGTCGGTCTCTGTACCGTTCTATGTTCTGTGTTCTCACTCTGTCGGTGTCTGTACTGTTCTATGATATGTGTTCTAACTCTGTCGGTGTCTGTACCGTTCTATGTTCCGTGTTCTCACTCTGTCAGTCTCTGTACCGTTCTATGACCTGTGTCCTCACTCTGTCGGTATGTTCTGCCTTCTCACTCTGTCGGTCTCTGTGCCATTCTATGTTATGTGTTCTCACTCTGTTCGTCTCTGTACTGCTCTATGTTCTGTGTTCGCACTCTGTCGGTCTCTGCACCGTTCTATGTTCTGTATTCTCACTCTGTCGGTCTCTGTAACATTCTACGTTCTGTGTTCTCACTCTGTCGGTCTCTGTACTGTTCTATGACATGTGTTCTCACTCTGTCTGTCTCTGTACCGTTCTATGATCTGTGTTCTCACTCTGTCGGTCTCTGTACCATTCTATTTTCTGTGTTCTCACTCTGTCGGTCTCTGTACCGGTTTATGTTCTGTGTTCTCACTCTGTCGGTCTCTGTACCGTTCTATGATCCGTTTTCTCACTCTGTCGGTCTCTGTACCGTTCTATGTTCTGTGTTCTCACTCTGTCGGTGTCTGTACTGTTCTATGATATGTGTTCTCACTCTGTCGGTCTCTTTACCATTCTATGTTCTGTTTTCTCACTCTGTCGGTCTCTGTACCGGTTTATGTCCTGTGTTCTCACTCTGCCGGTCTTTGTGCCATTTTATGTTCTGTGTTCTCACTCTGTCAGTGTCTTTACTGTTCTATGTTTTGTGTTCTCACTCTGCCGGTCTCTTTACCATTCTATGTTCTGTGTTCTCACTCTGTTCGTCTCTGTATTGTTCTATGTTCTCTGTTCTCACTCTGTCGGTCTCTGTACCGGTTTATGTTCTGTGTTCTCACTCTGTCGGTCTCTGTACCGTTCTATGATCTGTTTTCTCACTCTGTCGGTCTCTGTACCGTTCTATGTTCTGTGTTCTCACTCTGTCGGTCTCTGTACCGTTCTATGTTCTGTGTTCTCACTTTGTCGGTCTCTGTACCGTTCTATGATACGTGTTCTCACTCTGTCGGTCTCTGTACCGTTCTATGACCTGTGTCCTCACTCTGTCAGTGTCCGTACTGTTCTATGTTCTGCCTTCTCACTCTGTCGGTCTCTGTACCATTCTATGTTCTGTGTTCTCACTCTGTTCGTCTCTGTACTGTTCTATGTTCTGCCTTCTCACTCTGTCGGTCTCTGTACCGTTCTATGATCTGTTTTCTCACTCTGTCGGTTTCTGTACCGTTCTATGTTCTGTGTTCTCACTCTGTCGGTGTCTCTACTATTCTATGATATGTGTTCTCACACTCTCGGTCTTTGTACTGCTCTGTGTTCTGCGTTCTCACTCTGTCGGTGTCTGTACCGTTCTATGATCTGTGTTCTCACTCTGTCGGTCTCTGTACTGTTCTATGACATGTGTTCTCACTCTTTCGGTCTCTGTACTGTTCTATGTTCTGTGTTCTCACTCTGTCGGTGTCTGTACTGTTCTGTGTTCTGTGTTCTCACTCTGTCGGTGTCTGTACTGTTCGATGATATGTGTTCTCACTCTTTCGGTCTCTTTACTATTCTATGTCCTGTGTTCTCACTCTGTCGGTCTCTGTACCGTTCTATGTTCTGTGTTCTCACTCTGTCGGTGTCTGTACTGTTCTATGATATGTGTTCTAACTCTGTCGGTGTCTGTACCGTTCTATGTTCCGTGTTCTCACTCTGTCAGTCTCTCTACTGTTCTGTGATCTGTGTTCTCACTCTGTCGGTCTCTGTACCGTTCTATGTTCTGTGTTCTCACTCTGTCGGTCTCTGTACTGTTCTATGACCTGTGTCCTCACTCTGTCGGCATGTTCTGCCTTCTCACTCTGTCGGTCTCTGTGCCATTCTATGTTATGTGTTCTCACTCTGTTCGTCTCTGTACTGCTCTATGTTCTGTGTTCGCACTCTGTCGGTCTCTGTAACATTCTATGTTCTGTGTTCTCACTCTGTCGGTCTCTGTACTGTTCTATGACATGTGTTCTCACTCTTTCGGTCTCTGTACTGCTCTATGTTCTGTGTTCTCACTCTGTCGGTGTCTGTACTGTTCGATGATATGTGTTCTCACTCTTTCGGTCTCTTTATTCTATGTCCTGTGTTCTCACTCTGTCGGTCTCTGTACCGTTCTATGTTCTGTGTTCTCACTCTGTCGGTGTCTGTACTGTTCTGTGATATGTGTTCTAACTCTGTCGGTGTCTGTACCGTTCTATGTTCCGTGTTCTCACTCTGTCAGTCTCTCTACTGTTCTGTGATCTGTGTTCTCACTCTGTCGGTCTCTGTACCGTTCTATGACCTGTGTACTCACTCTTTCTGTCTTTTTACTGTTCTATGTTCTGTATTCTCACTCTGTCAGTCTCTATACCGTTCTATGTTCTGTTTTCTAACTCTGTCGGTCTCTGTACAGATCTATGATCTGCGTTCAACTCTGATGGTCTCTGTACTGTTCTATGTTCTGTGTTCTCACTCTGTCGGTCTCTGTACCGTTCTATGATCTGTGTTTTCACTCTGTCCGTCTCGGTGCTGTTCTATGTTCTGTGTTTTCACTCTGTCGGACTCTGTTCTGTTCTATGTTCTGTGTTCTCACTCTGTCCGACTCTAGACCGTTCTATCTTCTGTGTTATCACTCTGTCCGTCTCTGTACTGTTCTATGTTCTGTGTTTTCACTCTGTCGGACTCTGTACCGTTCTATGTTCTGTGTTCTCACTCTGTAGGTCTGTACTGTTCCATGTTCTGCATTCTCACCATGTCCGTCTCTATACTTTTCCAATTCTGTGCACTCACTCTGTCCTTCTCTGTACTGTTCTATCTTCTGTGTTCTCACCTTGTCCGTCTCTGTACTGTTCTATTTTCTGTGTTTTCACACTTTCGGACTCTGTACCGTTCTATGTTTTGTGTTCTCACTCTGTCGGTCTGTGCTGTTCTATGTTCTGTGTTCTCACTCGTTCGGTGTCTGTACTGTTCTGTGTTATGTGTTTCAATCTGTCCGTCTCTGGACTGTTCTTTCTTCTGTGTTCTCAATCTCTCCGTCTCTGAACTGTTCGATGTTCTGTGTTCTCACTCTGTCCGTCTCTGTACCGTTCTGTGTTCTCACTCTGTCGGTCTCTGTACAGTTCTATGAGCAGTGTACTCACTCTGTTGCTCTCTGTACCGTCTTATGATCTGTGTTCTCACTCTGTCGGTCTCTGTACCGTTCTATGTTCTGTGTTCTCACTCTGTTGGTCTCTGTACTGTTGTATGATATGTGTTATCACTCTGTCGGTCTCTGTACTGATCTATGTTCTGTGTTCTCACTCTGTCCGTCTCTAGACCGTTCGACTGCGTTCTCACTCTGTCCTTCTCTGTACTGTTCTATGTTCTGTGTTTCCACTCTGTCGGAGTCTGTACCGTTCTATGTTCTGTGTTCTCACTCTGTTGTTCTCTGTACTGTTCTATGTTCTGTGATCTCACTCTGTCGGTGTCTGTATTGTTCTGTGCTCTGTGTTCTCATTCTGTTGGTCTCTGTACTGTTCTATGTTCGGAGTCCTCACTCTGTCGGTCTCTGTTCTGTTCTGTGTGCTGTGTTCTCACTGTGTCGGTCTCTATACAGTTCTATGTTCTCTGTTTTTAGTCTGTGGGTGTCTGTACTGATCTATGTTCTGAGTTCTCACTCTGTCGGTCTGTACTGTTCCATGTTCTGCGTTCTCACTCTGTCAGTCTCTGTACCGTTCTATGTTCTCACTCTGTTGGTCTTTGTAGTGTTGTATGTTCTGTTTTCTCACTCTGTCGGTCTCTATACTTTTCTATGTTCTGTGTTCTCACTCTGTCGGTCTCTGTACTGTTCTATGTTCTGTGTTTTAACTCTCTCGGTTTCTGTACCGTTCTGTGTTCTGTGTTCTCACTCTGTCGGTCTCTGTACTGTTCAATGATATGTGTTCTCACTCTGTCGGTCACTGTACTGTTCTATGTTCTGTGTTCTCACTCTGTCGGTGTCTGTACTGTTCTATGATCTGTGTTCTCACTTTTTTGGTCTCTGTACTGTTCTATGTTCTGTGTTCTCACTCTGTCGGACTCTGTACTGTTCTATGTTCTGTATTCTCACTCTGTCGGTGTCTGTACCGTTCTGTGTTCTGTGTTCTAATCTGTCGGTGTCTGTACCGTTCTATGTTCTGTGTTCTCACTCTGTCGGTGTCTGTACCGTTCTATGTTCTGTGTTCTCACTCTGTTCGTCTCTGTACTGTTCTATGTTCTGTGTTCTCACTCTGTCGGTGTCTGTACTGTTCTATGATATGTGTTCTCACTCTGTCGGTCTCTGTACCGTTCTATGATCTGTTTTCTCACTCTGTCGGTCTCTGTACCGTTCTATGTTCTGTGTTCTCACTCTGTCGGTGTCGGTACTGTTCTACGATATGTGTTCTCACTCTGTTGGTCTCTTTACCATTCTATGTTCTGTGTTCTCACTCTGTTCGTCTCTGTACTGTTCTATGTTCTGTGTTCTCACTCTGTCGGTCTCTGTACTGGTTTATGTTTTGTGTTCTCACTCTGTAGGTCTCTGTACCGTTCTATGTTATGTGTTCTCACTCTGTCGGTGTCTGTACTGTTCTATGAAATGTGTTCTCACTCTTTCGGTCTCTGTACTGCTCTATGTTCTGTGTTCTCACTCTGTCGGTGTCTGTACCGTTCTATGTTCTGTGTTCTCACTCTGTCGGTCTCTGTACCGTTCTGTGTTCTGTGTTCTCACTCTGTCGGTCTCTGTACCGTTCTATGTTCTGTGCTCCCACTCTGTCGGTCTCTGTACCGTTCTATGTTTTGTGTTCTCACTCTGTCGGTCTGTACCGTTCTATGTTTTGTGTTCTCACTCGTTCGGTGTCTGTACTGATCTATGTTCTGTGTTCTCACTCTGTCCGTCTCTAGACCGTTCTATCTTCTGTGTTCTCACTCTGTCCGTCTCCGTACCGTTCTATGTTCTGTGTTTTCACTCTGTCGGACTCTGTACCGTTCTATGTTCTGTGTTCTCACTCTGTCGGTCTGTACTGTTCCATGTTCTGCATTCTCGCCATGTCCGTCTCTATACTTTTCTAATTCTGTGTTCTCACCCTGTCCGTCTCTGTACTGCTCTATGTTCTGTGTTTTCACTCTGTCGGACTCGGTACCGTTCTATGTTTTGTGTTCTCACTCTGTCGGTCTGTACTGTTCTATGTTCTGTGTTCTCACTCGTTCGGTGTCTGTACTGTTCTATGTTCTGTGTTTCACTCTGTCCGTCTCTGGACTGTTCTGTCTTCTGTGTTCTCATTCTGTCCGTCTCTGAACTGTTCGATGTTCTGTGTTCTCACTCTGTTCGTCTCTGTACTGTTCTATGTTCTGTGTTCTCACTCTGTCGGTGTCTGTACTGTTCTATGATATGTGTTCTCACTCTGTCGGTCTCTGTACCGTTCTATGATCTGTTTTCTCACTCTGTCGGTCTCTGTACCGTTCTATGTTCTGTGTTCTCACTCTGTCGGTGTCGGTACTGTTCTACGATATGTGTTCTCACTCTGTTGGTCTCTTTACCATTCTATGTTCTGTGTTCTCACTCTGTTCGTCTCTGTACTGTTCTATGTTCTGTGTTCTCACTCTGTCGGTCTCTGTACTGGTTTATGTTTTGTGTTCTCACTCTGTAGGTCTCTGTACCGTTCTATGTTATGTGTTCTCACTCTGTCGGTGTCTGTACTGTTCTATGAAATGTGTTCTCACTCTTTCGGTCTCTGTACTGCTCTATGTTCTGTGTTCTCACTCTGTCGGTGTCTGTACCGTTCTATGTTCTGTGTTCTCACTCTGTCGGTCTCTGTACCGTTCTGTGTTCTGTGTTCTCACTCTGTCGGTCTCTGTACCGTTCTATGTTCTGTGCTCCCACTCTGTCGGTCTCTGTACCGTTCTATGTTTTGTGTTCTCACTCTGTCGGTCTGTACCGTTCTATGTTTTGTGTTCTCACTCGTTCGGTGTCTGTACTGATCTATGTTCTGTGTTCTCACTCTGTCCGTCTCTAGACCGTTCTATCTTCTGTGTTCTCACTCTGTCCGTCTCCGTACCGTTCTATGTTCTGTGTTTTCACTCTATCGGACTCTGTACCGTTCTATGTTCTGTGTTCTCACTCTGTCGGTCTGTACTGTTCCATGTTCTGCATTCTCGCCATGTCCGTCTCTATACTTTTCTAATTCTGTGTTCTCACCCTGTCCGTCTCTGTACTGCTCTATGTTCTGTGTTTTCACTCTGTCGGACTCGGTACCGTTCTATGTTTTGTGTTCTCACTCTGTCGGTCTGTACTGTTCTATGTTCTGTGTTCTCACTCGTTCGGTGTCTGTACTGTTCTATGTTCTGTGTTTCACTCTGTCCGTCTCTGGACTGTTCTGTCTTCTGTGTTCTCATTCTGTCCGTCTCTGAACTGTTCGATGTTCTGTGTTCTCACTCTGTCGTTCTCTGTACCGTTCTGTGTTCTCACTCTGTCGGTCTATGTACTGTTCTGTGTTCTGAGTTCTCACTCTGTCGGTCTCTGTACAGTTCTATGACCTGTGTACTCACTCTGTTGCTCTCTGTACCGTCTTATGATCTGTGTTCTCACTCTGTCGGTCTCTGTACTGTTGTATGATATGTGTTATCACTCTGTCGGTCTCTGTACTGATCTATGTTCTGTGTTCTCACTCTGTCCGTCTCTAGACCGTTCTACTGCGTTCTCACTCTGTCCTTCTCTGTACTGTTCTATGTTCTGTGTTTCCACTCTGTCGGAGTCTGTACCGTTCTATGTTCTGTGTTCTCACTCTGTTGTTCTCTGTACTGTTCTATGTTCTGTGATCTCACTCTGTCGGTGTCTGTATTGTTCTGTGCTCTGTGTTCTCATTCTGTTGGTCTCTGTACTGTTCTATGTTCGGAGTCCTCACTCTGTCGGTCTCTGTTCTGTTCTGTGTGCTGTGTTCTCACTGTGTCGGTCTCTATACAGTTCTATGTTCTCTGTTTTTAGTCTGTGGGTGTCTGTACTGATCTATGTTCTGAGTTCTCACTCTGTCGGTCTGTACTGTTCCATGTTCTGCGTTCTCACTCTGTCAGTCTCTGTACCGTTCTATGTTCTCACTCTGTTGGTCTTTGTAGTGTTGTATGTTCTGTTTTCTCACTCTGTCGGTCTCTATACTTTTCTATGTTCTGTGTTCTCACTCTGTCGGTCTCTGTACTGTTCTATGTTCTGTGTTTTAACTCTCTCGGTTTCTGTACCGTTCTGTGTTCTGTGTTCTCACTCTGTCGGTCTCTGTACTGTTCAATGATATGTGTTCTCACTCTGTCGGTCACTGTACTGTTCTATGTTCTGTGTTCTCACTCTGTCGGTGTCTGTACTGTTCTATGATCTGTGTTCTCACTTTTTTGGTCTCTGTACTGTTCTATGTTCTGTGTTCTCACTCTGTCGGACTCTGTACCGTTCTATGTTCTGTATTCTCACTCTGTCGGTGTCTGTACCGTTCTGTGTTCTGTGTTCTAATCTGTCGGTGTCTGTACCGTTCTATGTTCTGTGTTCTCACTCTGTCGGTGTCTGTACCGTTCTATGTTCTGTGTTCTCACTCTGTTCGTCTCTGTACTGTTCTATGTTCTGTGTTCTCACTCTGTCGGTGTCTGTACTGTTCTATGATATGTGTTCTCACTCTGTCGGTCTCTGTACCGTTCTATGATCTGTTTTCTCACTCTGTCGGTCTCTGTACCGTTCTATGTTCTGTGTTCTCACTCTGTCGGTGTCGGTACTGTTCTACGATATGTGTTCTCACTCTGTTGGTCTCTTTACCATTCTATGCTCTGTGTTCTCACTCTGTTCGTCTCTGTACTGTTCTATGTTCTGTGTTCTCACTCTGTCGGTCTCTGTACTGGTTTATGTTTTGTGTTCTCACTCTGTAGGTCTCTGTACCGTTCTATGTTATGTGTTCTCACTCTGTCGGTGTCTGTACTGTTCTATGAAATGTGTTCTCACTCTTTCGGTCTCTGTACTGCTCTATGTTCTGTGTTCTCACTCTGTCGGTGTCTGTACCGTTCTATGTTCTGTGTTCTCACTCTGTCGGTCTCTGTACCGTTCTGTGTTCTGTGTTCTCACTCTGTCGGTCTCTGTACCGTTCTATGTTCTGTGCTCCCACTCTGTCGGTCTCTGTACCGTTCTATGTTTTGTGTTCTCACTCTGTCGGTCTTTACCGTTCTATGTTTTGTGTTCTCACTCGTTCGGTGTCTGTACTGATCTATGTTCTGTGTTCTCACTCTGTCCGTCTCTAGACCGTTCTATCTTCTGTGTTCTCACTCTGTCCGTCTCCGTACCGTTCTATGTTCTGTGTTCTCACTCTGTCGGTCTGTACTGTTCCATGTTCTGCATTCTCGCCATGTCCGTCTCTATACTTTTCTAATTCTGTGTTCTCACCCTGTCCGTCTCTGTACTGCTCTATGTTCTGTGTTTTCACTCTGTCGGACTCGGTACCGTTCTATGTTTTGTGTTCTCACTCTGTCGGTCTGTACTGTTCTATGTTCTGTGTTCTCACTCGTTCGGTGTCTGTACTGTTCTATGTTCTGTGTTTCACTCTGTCCGTCTCTGGACTGTTCTGTCTTCTGTGTTCTCATTCTGTCCGTCTCTGAACTGTTCGATGTTCTGTGTTCTCACTCTGTCGTTCTCTGTACCGTTCTGTGTTCTCACTCTGTCGGTCTATGTACTGTTCTGTGTTCTGAGTTCTCACTCTGTCGGTCTCTGTACAGTTCTATGACCTGTGTACTCACTCTGTTGCTCTCTGTACCGTCTTATGATCTGTGTTCTCACTCTGTCGGTCTCTGTACTGTTGTATGATATGTGTTGTCACTCTGTCGGTTTCTGTACTGATCTATGTTCTGTGTTCTCACTCTGTCCGTCTCTAGACCGTTCTACTGCGTTCTCACTCTGTCCTTCTCTGTACTGTTCTATATTCTGTGTTTTCACTCTGTCGGAGTCTGTACCGTTCTATGTTCTGTGATCTCACTCTGTTGGTCTTTGTACTGTTCTATGTTATGTGTTCTCACTCTGTCGGTCTCTGTATTGTTCTGTGCTCTGTGTTCTCACTCTGTTGGTCTCTGTACTGTTCTATGTTCGGAGTCCTCACTCTGTCGGTCTGTACTGTTCCATGTTCTGCATTCTCACCATGTCCGTCTCTGTACTGTTCTATGTTCTGTGCTCTCACTCTGTCCTTCTCTGCACCGTTCTATGTTCTGTGTTCTCACTCTGTCGGTCTCTGTACCGTTCTATGTTCTGTGTTCTCACTCTGTCGGTCTCTGTACCGTTCTATGACCTGTGTCCTCACTCTGTCGGTATGCTCTGCCTTCTCACTCTGTCGGTTTCTGTACCATTCTATGTTATGTGTTCTCACTCTGTTCGTCTCTGTACTGTTCTATGTTCTGCCTTCTCACTCTGTCGGTCTCTTTACCATTCTATGTTCTGTGTTCGTCTCTGTACTGTACTCTGTTCTGTGTTCTCACTCTGTCGGTCTCTGTACCGGTTTATGTTCTGTGTTCTCACTCTGTCGGTCTCTGTACCGTTCTATGATCTGTTTTCTCACTCTGTCGGTCTCTGTACCATTCTATGTTCTGTGTTCTCACTCTGTCGTTGTCTGTACTGTTCTATGATATGTGTTCTCACTCTGTCGGTCTTTTTACCATTCTATGTTCTGTGTTCGTCTCTGTACTGTTCTATGTTCTGTGTTCTCACTCTGTCGGTCTCTGTACCGGTTTATGTTCTGTGTTCTCACTCTGTCGGTCTCTGTACCGTTCTATGATCCGTTTTCTCACTCTGTTGGTCTCTGTACCGTTCTGTGTTCTGTGTTCTCACTCTGTCGGTGTCTGTACTGTTCTATGATATGTGTTCTCACTCTGTCGGTCTCTTTACCATTGTATGTTCTGTGTTCTCACTCTGTTCGTCTCTGTACTGTTCTATGTTCTCTGTTCTCACTCTGTCGGTCTCTGTACCGGTTTATGTTCTGTGTTCTCACTCTGTCGGTCTCTGTACCGTTCTATGATCTGTTTTCTCACTCTGTCGGTCTCTGTACCGTTCTATGTTCTGTGTTCTCACTCTGTCGATCTCTGTACCGTTCTATGTTCTGTGTTCTCACTTTGTCGGTCTCTGTACCGTTCTATGATATGTGTTCTCACTCTGTCGGTCTCTGTACCGTTCTATGACCTGTGTCCTCACTCTGTCGGTGTCCGTACTGTTCTATGTTCTGCCTTCTCACTCTGTCGGTCTCTGTACCATTCTATGTTCTGTGTTCTCACTCTGTTCGTCTCTGTACTGTTCTATGTTCTGCCTTCTCACTCTGTCGGTCTCTGTACCGTTCTATGATCTGTTTTCTCACTCTGTCGGTTTCTGTACTGCTCTGTGTTCTGCGTTCTCACTCTGTCGGTGTCTGTACCGTTCTATGATCTGTGTTCTCACTCTGTCGGTCTCTGTACTGTTCTATGTTCTGTGTTCTCACTCTGTCGGTGTCTGTACTGTTCTGTGTTCTGTGTTCTCATTCTGTCGGTGTCTGTAGTGTTCGATGATATGTGTTCTCACTCTTTTGGTCTCTTTACTATTCTATGTCCTGTGTTCTCACTCTGTCGGTCTCTGTACCGTTCTATGTTCTGTGTTCTCACTCTGTCGGTGTCTGTAACATTCTATGTTCTGTGTTCTCACTCTGTCGGTCTCTGTACTGTTCCATGACATGTGTTCTCACTCTATCTGTCTCTGGACCGTTCTATGATCTGTGTTCTCACTCTGTCGGTCTCTGTACCATTCTATATTCTGTGTTCTCACTCTGTCGGTCTCTGTACCGGTTTATGTTCTGTGTTCTCACTCTGTCGGTCTCTGTACCGTTCTATGATCCGTTTTCTCACTCTGTCGGTCTCTGTACCGTTCTATGTTCTGTGTTCTCACTCTGTCGGTGTCTGTACTGTTCTATGATATGTGTTCTCACTCTGTCGGTCTCTTTACCATTCTATGTTCTGTTTTCTCACTCTGTCGGTCTCTGTACCGGTTTATGTCCTGTGTTCTCACTCTGCCGGTCTTTGTGCCATTTTATGTTCTGTGTTCTCACTCTGTCAGTGTCTTTACTGTTCTATGTTTTGTGTTCTCACTCTGCTGGTCTTTGTGCCATTTTATGTTCTGTGTTCTCACTCTGACGGTCTCTGTACCGTTCTATGTTCTGTGTTCTCACTCTTTCGATATCTGTGCCTTTCTATGTTCTGTGTTCTCACTCTGTCGGACTTTGTACCGTTCTCTGTTCTCTGTTCTCACTCTGTCGGTCTGTGTACCGTTCTATGTTCTGTGTTCTCACTCTGTCGGTCTCTGTACCATTCTATGACCTGTGTCCTCACTCTGTCGGTGTCCGTACTGTTCTATGTTCTGCCTTCTCACTCTGTCGGTCTCTGTACCATTCTATGTTCTGTGTTCTCACTCTGTTCGTCTCTGTACTGTTCTATGTTCTGCCTTCTCACTCTGTCGGTCTCTGTACCGTTCTATGATCTGTTTTCTCACTCTGTCGGTTTCTGTACCGTTCTGTGTTCTGTGTTCTCACTCTGTCGGTGTCTCTACTGTTCTATGATATGTGTTCTCACACTTTCGGTCTTTGTACTGCTCTGTGTTCTGCGTTCTCACTCTGTCGGTGTCTGTACCGTTCTATGATCTGTGTTCTCACTCTGTCGGTCTCTGTACTGTTCTATGACATGTGTTCTCACTCTTTCGGTCTCTGTACTGTTCTATGTTCTGTGTTCTCACTCTGTCGGTGTCTGTACTGTTCTGTGTTCTGTGTACTCACTCTGTCGGTGTCTGTACTGTTCGATGATATGTGTTCTGACTCTTTCGGTCTCTTTACTATTCTATGTCCTGTGTTCTCACTCTGTCGGTCTCTGTACCGTTCTATGTTCTGTGTTCTCACTCTGTCGGTGTCTGTACTGTTCTATGATATGTGTTCTAACTCTGTCGGTGTCTGTACCGTTCTATGTTCCGTGTTCTCACTCTGTCAGTCTCTGTACCGTTCTATGACCTGTGTCCTCACTCTGTCGGTATGTTCTGCCTTCTCACTCTGTCGGTCTCTGTGCCATTCTATGTTATGTGTTCTCACTCTGTTCGTCTCTGTACTGCTCTATGTTCTGTGTTCGCACTCTGTCGGTCTCTGCACTGTTCTATGTTCTGTATTCTCACTCTGTCGGTCTCTGTACCATTCTATATTCTGTGTTCTCACTCTGTCGGTCTCTGTACTGTTCTATGAAATGTGTTCTCACTCTTTCGGTCTCTGTACTGCTCTATGTTCTGTGTTCTCACTCTGTCGGTGTCTGTACCGTTCTATGTTCTGTGTTCTCACTCTGTCGGTCTCTGTACCGTTCTGTGTTCTGTGTTCTCACTCTGTTGGTCTCTGTACCGTTCTATGTTCTGTGCTCCCACTCTGTCGGTCTCTGTACCGTTCTATGTTTTGTGTTCTCACTCTGTCGGTCTGTACTGTTCTATGTTCTGTGTTCTCACTCGTTCGGTGTCTGTACTGTTCTATGTTCTGTGTTTCACTCTGTCCGTCTCTGGACTGTTCTGTCTTCTGTGTTCTCATTCTGTCCGTCTCTGAACTGTTCGATGTTCTGTGTTCTCACTCTGTCGTTCTCTGTACCGTTCTGTGTTCTCACTCTGTCGGTCTATGTACTGTTCTGTGTTCTGAGTTCTCACTCTGTCGGTCTCTGTACAGTTCTATGACCTGTGTACTCACTCTGTTGCTCTCTGTACCGTCTTATGATCTGTGTTCTCACTCTTCGGTGTCTGTACTGTTGTATGATATGTGTTCTCACTCATTCGGTCTCTGTACTGCTCTATGTTCTGTGTTCTCACTCTGTCGGTGTCTATACTGTTCGATGATATGTGTTCTCACTCTGTCGGTCTCTGTACCGTTCTGTGTTCTCACTCTGTCGGTCTCTGTACTGATCTATGTTCTGTGTTCTCACTCTGTACCATTCTATGTTCTGTTTTCTCACTCTGTCGGTCTCTGTACAGATCTATGATCTGCGTTCAACTCTGATGGTCTCTGTACTGTTCTATGTTCTGTGTTCTCACTCTGTCGGTCTCTGTACCGTTCTATGATCTGTGTTTTCACTCTGTCCGTCTCGGTGCTGTTCTATGTTCTGTGTTTTCACTCTGTCGGACTCTGTATTGTTCTATGTTCTGTGTTCTCACACTGTCGGTCTCTGTACTGTTCGATGTTCGGAGTCCTCACCATGTCCATCTCTATACTTTTCTAATTCTGTGCTCTCACTCTGTCCTTCTCTGTACTGTTCTATCTTCTGTGTTCTCACCCTGTCCGTCTCTGTACTGTTCTATGTTCTGTGTTTTCACTCTGTCGGTCTCTGTACCTTTCTATCTTCTGTATTCTCACTCTGGCGGTCTCTGTACTGTTCTATGTTCTGTGCTTTCACTCTGTCGGTCTCTGTTCTGTTCTATGTGCTGTGTTCTCACTGTGTCGGTCTCTATACAGTTCTATGTTCGCTGTTTTTAGTTTGTGGGTGTCTGTACTGATCTATGTTCTGAGTTCTCACTCTGTTGGTCTCTGTACTGTTCTATGCTCGGAGTCCTCACTCTGTCGGTCTGTACTGTTCCATGTTCTGCATTCTCACCATGTCCGTCTCTGTACTGTTCTATGTTCTGTGCTCTCACTCTGTCCTTCTCTGTACTGTTCTATGTTCTGTGTTCTCTCTCTGGCGCTCTCTGAACTGTTCTATGATATGTGTTATCACTCTGTCGGTCTCTAGACCGTTCTATCTTCTGTGTTCTCACTCTGGCGGTCTGTGTACTGTTCTATGTTCTGTGCTTTCACTCTGTCGGTCTCTATTCTGTTCTATGTGCTGTGTTCTCACTGTGTCGGTCTCTATACAGTTCTATGTTCGCTGTTTTTAGTCTGTGGGTGTCTGTACTGATCTATGTTCTGAGTTCTCACTCTGTCGGTCTGTACTGTCCCATGTTCTGCGTTCTCACTCTGTCAGTCTCTGTACCGTTCTATGTTCTCACTCTGTTGGTCTTTGTACTGTTCTATGTTCTGTTTTCTCACTCTGTCGGTCTCTGTACCGTTCTATGATCTGTTTTCTCACTCTGTCGGTTTCTGTACCGTTCTATGTTCTGTGTTCTCACTCTGTCGGTGTCTCTACTGTTCTATGATATGTGTTCTCACTCTTTCGGTCTCTGTACTGTTCTAAGTTCTGTGTTCTCACTCTGTCGGTGTCTGTACTGTTCTGTGTTCTGTGTTCTCATTCTGTCGGTGTCTGTACTGTTCGATGATATGTGTTCTCACTCTTTCGGTCTCTTTACTATTCTATGTCCTGTGTTCTCACTCTGTCGGTGTCTGTACCGTTCTATGTTCTGTGTTCTCACTCTGTCGGTGTCTGTACTGTTCTATGATATGTGTTCTAACTCTGTCGGTGTCTGTACCGTTCTATGTTCCGTGTTCTCACTCTGTCAGTCTCTCTACTGTTCTGTGATCTGTGTTCTCACTCTGTCGGTCTCTGTACTGTTCTATGTTCTGTGTTCTCACTCTGTCGGTCTCTGTACCGTTCTATGACCTGTGTCCTCACTCTGTCGGTATGTTCTGCCTTCTCACTCTGTCGGTCTCTGTGCCATTCTATGTTATGTGTTCTCACTCTGTCCGTCTCCGTACCGTTCTATGTTCTGTGTTTTCACTCTGTCGGACTCTGTACCGTTCTATGTTCTGTGTTCTCACTCTGTCGGTCTGTACTGTTCCATGTTCTGCATTCTCGCCATGTCCGTCTCTATACTTTTCTAATTCTGTGTTCTCACCCTGTCCGTCTCTGTACTGCTCTATGTTCTGTGTTTTCACTCTGTCGGACTCGGTACCGTTCTATGTTTTGTGTTCTCACTCTGTCGGTCTGTACTGTTCTATGTTCTGTGTTCTCACTCGTTCGGTGTCTGTACTGTTCTATGTTCTGTGTTTCACTCTGTCCGTCTCTGGACTGTTATGTCTTCTGTGTTCTCATTCTGTCCGTCTCTGAACTGTTCGATGTTCTGTGTTCTCACTCTGTCGTTCTCTGTACCGTTCTGTGTTCTCACTCTGTCGGTCTATGTACTGTTCTGTGTTCTGAGTTCTCACTCTGTCGGTCTCTGTACAGTTCTATGACCTGTGTACTCACTCTGTTGCTCTCTGTACCGTCTTATGATCTGTGTTCTCACTCTGTCGGTCTCTGTACTGTTGTATGATATGTGTTATCACTCTGTCGGTCTCTGTACTGATCTATGTTCTGTGTTCTCACTCTGTCCGTCTCTAGACCGTTCTACTGCGTTCTCACTCTGTCCTTCTCTGTACTGTTCTATATTCTGTGTTTTCACTCTGTCGGAGTCTGTACCATTTTATGTTCTGTGATCTCACTCTGTTGGTCTTTGTACTGTTCTATGTTATGTGTTCTCACTCTGTCGGTCTCTGTATTGTTCTGTGCTCTGTGTTCTCACTCTGTTGGTCTCTGTACTGTTCTATGTTCTGTGTTCTCTCTCTGGCGCTCTCTGAACTGTTCTATGATATGTGTTATCACTCTGTCGGTCTCTAGACCGTTCTATCTTCTGTGTTCTCACTCTGGCGGTCTGTGTACTGTTCTATGTTCTGTGCTTTCACTCTGTCGGTCTCTATTCTGTTCTATGTGCTGTGTTCTCACTGTGTCGGTCTCTATACAGTTCTATGTTCGCTGTTTTTAGTCTGTGGGTGTCTGTACAGATCTATGTTCTGAGTTCTCACTCTGTCGGTCTGTACTGTCCCATGTTCTGCGTTCTCACTCTGTCAGTCTCTGTACCGTTCTATGTTCTCACTCTGTTGGTCTTTGTACTGTTCTATGTTCTGTTTTCTCACTCTGTCGGTCTCTATACTTTTCTATGTTCTGTGTTCTCACTCTGTCGGTCTCTGTACTGTTCTATGTTCTGTGTTTTAACTCTCTCGGTCTCTGTACCGTTCTGTGTTCTGTGTTCTCACTCTGTCGGACTCTGTACTGTTCAATGATATGTGTTCTCACTCTGTCGGTCACTGTACTGTTCTATGTTCTGTGTTCTCACTCTGTCGGTGTCTGTACTGTTCTATGATCTGTGTTCTCACTTTTTTGGTCTCTGTACTGTTCTATGTTCGGAGTCCTCACTCTGTCGGTCTGTACTGTTCCATGTTCTGCATTCTCACCATTTCCGTCTCTGTACTGTTCTATGTTCTGTGTTCTCACTCTGTCGGTCTCTGTAGAGTTCTATGACCTGTGTACTCACTCTGTCAGTCTCTGTACCGTTTTATGATCTGTGTTCTCATTCTGTCGGTCTCTGTACCATTCTATGTTCTGTGTTCTCACTCTGTCGGTCTCTGTACCGTTCTATGTTATGTGTTCTCACTCTGTCGGTCTCTGTACCGTTCTATGTTCTGTGTTCACACTCTGTCGGACTCAGTACCGTTCTATGTTCTGTGTTCTCACTCTGTCAGACTCTGTACCGTTCTATGTTCTGTATTCTCACTCTGTCAGACTCTGTACCGGTCTATGTTCTGTGTTCTCACTCTGTCGGTCTCTGTACCGTTCGATGTTCGGAGTCCTCACCATGTCCATCTCTATACTTTTCTAATTCTGTGCTCTCACTCTGTCCTTCTCTGTACTGTTCTATCTTCTGTGTTCTCACCCTGTCCGTCTCTGTACTGTTCTATGTTCTGTGTTTTCACTCTGTCGGTCTCTGTACCTTTCTATCTTCTGTATTCTCACTCTGGCGGTCTCTGTACTGTTCTATGTTCTGTGCTTTCACTCTGTCGGTCTCTGTTCTGTTCTATGTGCTGTGTTCTCACTGTGTCGGTCTCTATACAGTTCTATGTTCGCTGTTTTTAGTTTGTGGGTGTCTGTACTGATCTATGTTCTGAGTTCTCACTCTGTTGGTCTCTGTACTGTTCTATGCTCGGAGTCCTCACTCTGTCGGTCTGTACTGTTCCATGTTCTGCATTCTCACCATGTCCGTCTCTGTACTGTTCTATGTTCTGTGCTCTCACTCTGTCCTTCTCTGTACTGTTCTATGTTCTGTGTTCTCTCTCTGGCGCTCTCTGAACTGTTCTATGATATGTGTTATCACTCTGTCGGTCTCTAGACCGTTCTATCTTCTGTGTTCTCACTCTGGCGGTCTGTGTACTGTTCTATGTTCTGTGCTTTCACTCTGTCGGTCTCTATTCTGTTCTATGTGCTGTGTTCTCACTGTGTCGGTCTCTATACAGTTCTATGTTCGCTGTTTTTAGTCTGTGGGTGTCTGTACTGATCTATGTTCTGAGTTCTCACTCTGTCGGTCTGTACTGTCCCATGTTCTGCGTTCTCACTCTGTCAGTCTCTGTACCGTTCTATGTTCTCACTCTGTTGGTCTTTGTACTGTTCTATGTTCTGTTTTCTCACTCTGTCGGTCTCTGTACCGTTCTATGATCTGTTTTCTCACTCTGTCGGTTTCTGTACCGTTCTATGTTCTGTGTTCTCACTCTGTCGGTGTCTCTACTGTTCTATGATATGTGTTCTCACTCTTTCGGTCTCTGTACTGTTCTAAGTTCTGTGTTCTCACTCTGTCGGTGTCTGTACTGTTCTGTGTTCTGTGTTCTCATTCTGTCGGTGTCTGTACTGTTCGATGATATGTGTTCTCACTCTTTCGGTCTCTTTACTATTCTATGTCCTGTGTTCTCACTCTGTCGGTGTCTGTACCGTTCTATGTTCTGTGTTCTCACTCTGTCGGTGTCTGTACTGTTCTATGATATGTGTTCTAACTCTGTCGGTGTCTGTACCGTTCTATGTTCCGTGTTCTCACTCTGTCAGTCTCTCTACTGTTCTGTGATCTGTGTTCTCACTCTGTCGGTCTCTGTACTGTTCTATGTTCTGTGTTCTCACTCTGTCGGTCTCTGTACCGTTCTATGACCTGTGTCCTCACTCTGTCGGTATGTTCTGCCTTCTCACTCTGTCGGTCTCTGTGCCATTCTATGTTATGTGTTCTCACTCTGTCCGTCTCCGTACCGTTCTATGTTCTGTGTTTTCACTCTGTCGGACTCTGTACCGTTCTATGTTCTGTGTTCTCACTCTGTCGGTCTGTACTGTTCCATGTTCTGCATTCTCGCCATGTCCGTCTCTATACTTTTCTAATTCTGTGTTCTCACCCTGTCCGTCTCTGTACTGCTCTATGTTCTGTGTTTTCACTCTGTCGGACTCGGTACCGTTCTATGTTTTGTGTTCTCACTCTGTCGGTCTGTACTGTTCTATGTTCTGTGTTCTCACTCGTTCGGTGTCTGTACTGTTCTATGTTCTGTGTTTCACTCTGTCCGTCTCTGGACTGTTATGTCTTCTGTGTTCTCATTCTGTCCGTCTCTGAACTGTTCGATGTTCTGTGTTCTCACTCTGTCGTTCTCTGTACCGTTCTGTGTTCTCACTCTGTCGGTCTATGTACTGTTCTGTGTTCTGAGTTCTCACTCTGTCGGTCTCTGTACAGTTCTATGACCTGTGTACTCACTCTGTTGCTCTCTGTACCGTCTTATGATCTGTGTTCTCACTCTGTCGGTCTCTGTACTGTTGTATGATATGTGTTATCACTCTGTCGGTCTCTGTACTGATCTATGTTCTGTGTTCTCACTCTGTCCGTCTCTAGACCGTTCTACTGCGTTCTCACTCTGTCCTTCTCTGTACTGTTCTATATTCTGTGTTTTCACTCTGTCGGAGTCTGTACCATTTTATGTTCTGTGATCTCACTCTGTTGGTCTTTGTACTGTTCTATGTTATGTGTTCTCACTCTGTCGGTCTCTGTATTGTTCTGTGCTCTGTGTTCTCACTCTGTTGGTCTCTGTACTGTTCTATGTTCTGTGTTCTCTCTCTGGCGCTCTCTGAACTGTTCTATGATATGTGTTATCACTCTGTCGGTCTCTAGACCGTTCTATCTTCTGTGTTCTCACTCTGGCGGTCTGTGTACTGTTCTATGTTCTGTGCTTTCACTCTGTCGGTCTCTATTCTGTTCTATGTGCTGTGTTCTCACTGTGTCGGTCTCTATACAGTTCTATGTTCGCTGTTTTTAGTCTGTGGGTGTCTGTACAGATCTATGTTCTGAGTTCTCACTCTGTCGGTCTGTACTGTCCCATGTTCTGCGTTCTCACTCTGTCAGTCTCTGTACCGTTCTATGTTCTCACTCTGTTGGTCTTTGTACTGTTCTATGTTCTGTTTTCTCACTCTGTCGGTCTCTATACTTTTCTATGTTCTGTGTTCTCACTCTGTCGGTCTCTGTACTGTTCTATGTTCTGTGTTTTAACTCTCTCGGTCTCTGTACCGTTCTGTGTTCTGTGTTCTCACTCTGTCGGACTCTGTACTGTTCAATGATATGTGTTCTCACTCTGTCGGTCACTGTACTGTTCTATGTTCTGTGTTCTCACTCTGTCGGTGTCTGTACTGTTCTATGATCTGTGTTCTCAC
The DNA here is from genome assembly GCF_030028105.1 of Mobula birostris. Classification (NCBI taxonomy): domain Eukaryota; kingdom Metazoa; phylum Chordata; class Chondrichthyes; order Myliobatiformes; family Myliobatidae; genus Mobula; species Mobula birostris. The sequence continues at coordinate 72,514 of NW_027274617.1, forward strand.
TTTTTTGGTCTCTGTACTGTTCTATGTTCGGAGTCCTCACTCTGTCGGTCTGTACTGTTCCATGTTCTGCATTCTCACCATTTCCGTCTCTGTACTGTTCTATGTTCTGTGTTCTCACTCTGTCGGTCTCTGTAGAGTTCTATGACCTGTGTACTCACTCTGTCAGTCTCTGTACCGTTTTATGATCTGTGTTCTCATTCTGTCGGTCTCTGTACCATTCTATGTTCTGTGTTCTCACTCTGTCGGTCTCTGTACCGTTCTATGTTATGTGTTCTCACTCTGTCGGTCTCTGTACCGTTCTATGTTCTGTGTTCACACTCTGTCGGACTCAGTACCGTTCTATGTTCTGTGTTCTCACTCTGTCAGACTCTGTACCGTTCTATGTTCTGTATTCTCACTCTGTCAGACTCTGTACCGGTCTATGTTCTGTGTTCTCACTCTGTCGGTCTCTGTACCGTTCGATGTTCGGAGTCCTCACCATGTCCATCTCTATACTTTTCTAATTCTGTGCTCTCACTCTGTCCTTCTCTGTACTGTTCTATCTTCTGTGTTCTCACCCTGTCCGTCTCTGTACTGTTCTATGTTCTGTGTTTTCACTCTGTCGGTCTCTGTACCTTTCTATCTTCTGTATTCTCACTCTGGCGGTCTCTGTACTGTTCTATGTTCTGTGCTTTCACTCTGTCGGTCTCTGTTCTGTTCTATGTGCTGTGTTCTCACTGTGTCGGTCTCTATACAGTTCTATGTTCGCTGTTTTTAGTTTGTGGGTGTCTGTACTGATCTATGTTCTGAGTTCTCACTCTGTTGGTCTCTGTACTGTTCTATGCTCGGAGTCCTCACTCTGTCGGTCTGTACTGTTCCATGTTCTGCATTCTCACCATGTCCGTCTCTGTACTGTTCTATGTTCTGTGCTCTCACTCTGTCCTTCTCTGTACTGTTCTATGTTCTGTGTTCTCTCTCTGGCGCTCTCTGAACTGTTCTATGATATGTGTTATCACTCTGTCGGTCTCTAGACCGTTCTATCTTCTGTGTTCTCACTCTGGCGGTCTGTGTACTGTTCTATGTTCTGTGCTTTCACTCTGTCGGTCTCTATTCTGTTCTATGTGCTGTGTTCTCACTGTGTCGGTCTCTATACAGTTCTATGTTCGCTGTTTTTAGTCTGTGGGTGTCTGTACTGATCTATGTTCTGAGTTCTCACTCTGTCGGTCTGTACTGTCCCATGTTCTGCGTTCTCACTCTGTCAGTCTCTGTACCGTTCTATGTTCTCACTCTGTTGGTCTTTGTACTGTTCTATGTTCTGTTTTCTCACTCTGTCGGTCTCTGTACCGTTCTATGATCTGTTTTCTCACTCTGTCGGTTTCTGTACCGTTCTATGTTCTGTGTTCTCACTCTGTCGGTGTCTCTACTGTTCTATGATATGTGTTCTCACTCTTTCGGTCTCTGTACTGTTCTAAGTTCTGTGTTCTCACTCTGTCGGTGTCTGTACTGTTCTGTGTTCTGTGTTCTCATTCTGTCGGTGTCTGTACTGTTCGATGATATGTGTTCTCACTCTTTCGGTCTCTTTACTATTCTATGTCCTGTGTTCTCACTCTGTCGGTGTCTGTACCGTTCTATGTTCTGTGTTCTCACTCTGTCGGTGTCTGTACTGTTCTATGATATGTGTTCTAACTCTGTCGGTGTCTGTACCGTTCTATGTTCCGTGTTCTCACTCTGTCAGTCTCTCTACTGTTCTGTGATCTGTGTTCTCACTCTGTCGGTCTCTGTACTGTTCTATGTTCTGTGTTCTCACTCTGTCGGTCTCTGTACCGTTCTATGACCTGTGTCCTCACTCTGTCGGTATGTTCTGCCTTCTCACTCTGTCGGTCTCTGTGCCATTCTATGTTATGTGTTCTCACTCTGTCCGTCTCCGTACCGTTCTATGTTCTGTGTTTTCACTCTGTCGGTCTCTGTACAGTTCTATGACCTGTGTACTCACTCTGTTGCTCTCTGTACCGTCTTATGATCTGTGTTCTCACTCTGTCGGTCTCTGTACTGTTGTATGATATGTGTTATCACTCTGTCGGTCTCTGTACTGATCTATGTTCTGTGTTCTCACTCTGTCCGTCTCTAGACCGTTCTACTGTGTTCTCACTCTGTCCTTCTCTGTACTGTTCTATATTCTGTGTTTTCACTCTGTCGGAGTCTGTACCATTCTATGTTCTGTGATCTCACTCTGTTGGTCTTTGTACTGTTCTATGTTATGTGTTCTCACTCTGTCGGTCTCTGTATTGTTCTGTGCTCTGTGTTCTCACTCTGTTGGTCTCTGTACTGTTCTATGTTCTGTGTTCTCTCTCTGGCGCTCTCTGAACTGTTCTATGATATGTGTTATCACTCTGTCGGTCTCTAGACCGTTCTATCTTCTGTGTTCTCACTCTGGCGGTCTGTGTACTGTTCTATGTTCTGTGCTTTCACTCTGTCGGTCTCTATTCTGTTCTATGTGCTGTGTTCTCACTGTGTCGGTCTCTATACAGTTCTATGTTCGCTGTTTTTAGTCTGTGGGTGTCTGTACAGATCTATGTTCTGAGTTCTCACTCTGTCGGTCTGTACTGTCCCATGTTCTGCGTTCTCACTCTGTCAGTCTCTGTACCGTTCTATGTTCTCACTCTGTTGGTCTTTGTACTGTTCTATGTTCTGTTTTCTCACTCTGTCGGTCTCTATACTTTTCTATGTTCTGTGTTCTCACTCTGTCGGTCTCTGTACTGTTCTATGTTCTGTGTTTTAACTCTCTCGGTCTCTGTACCGTTCTGTGTTCTGTGTTCTCACTCTGTCGGACTCTGTACTGTTCAATGATATGTGTTCTCACTCTGTCGGTCACTGTACTGTTCTATGTTCTGTGTTCTCACTCTGTCGGTGTCTGTACTGTTCTATGATCTGTGTTCTCACTTTTTTGGTCTCTGTACTGTTCTATGTTCGGAGTCCTCACTCTGTCGGTCTGTACTGTTCCATGTTCTGCATTCTCACCATTTCCGTCTCTGTACTGTTCTATGTTCTGTGTTCTCACTCTGTCGGTCTCTGTAGAGTTCTATGACCTGTGTACTCACTCTGTCAGTCTCTGTACCGTTTTATGATCTGTGTTCTCATTCTGTCGGTCTCTGTACCATTCTATGTTCTGTGTTCTCACTCTGTCGGTCTCTGTACCGTTCTATGTTCTGTGTTCACACTCTGTCGGACTCAGTACCGTTCTATGTTCTGTGTTCTCACTCTGTCAGACTCTGTACCGTTCTATGTTCTGTATTCTCACTCTGTCAGACTCTGTACCGGTCTATGTTCTGTGTTCTCACTCTGTCGGTCTCTGTACCGTTCTATGATCTGTTTTCTCACTCTGTCGGTCTCTGTACCGTTCTATGTTCTGTGTTCTCACTCTGTCGGTCACTGTACCGTTCTATGTTCTGTGTTCTCACTCTGTCGGTCTCTGTACCGTTCTATGTTCTGTGTTCTCACTTTGTCGGTCTCTGTACCGTTCTATGATATGTGTTCTCACTCTGTCGGTCTCTGTACCGTTCTATGACCTGTGTCCTCACTCTGTCGGTGTCCGTACTGTTCTATGTTCTGCCTTCTCACTCTGTCGGTCTCTGTACCATTCTATGTTCTGTGTTCTCACTCTTTTCGTCTCTGTACTGTTCTATGTTCTGCCTTCTCACTCTGTCGGTCTCTGTACCGTTCTATGATCTGTTTTCTCACTCTGTCGGTTTCTGTACCGTTCTATGTTCTGTGTTCTCACTCTGTCGGTGTCTCTACTGTTCTATGATATGTGTTCTCACACTCTCGGTCTTTGTACTGCTCTGTGTTCTGCGTTCTCACTCTGTCGGTGTCTGTACCGTTCTATGATCTGTGTTCTCACTCTGTCGGTCTCTGTACTGTTCCATGACATGTGTTCTCACTCTTTCGGTCTCTGTACTGTTCTAAGTTCTGTGTTCTCACTCTGTCGGTGTCTGTACTGTTCTGTGTTCTGTGTTCTCATTCTGTCGGTGTCTGTACTGTTCGATGATATGTGTTCTCACTCTTTCGGTCTCTTTACTATTCTATGTCCTGTGTTCTCACTCTGTCGGTCTCTGTACCGTTCTATGTTCTGTGTTCTCACTCTGTCGGTGTCTGTACTGTTCTATGATATGTGTTCTAACTCTGTCGGTGTCTGTACCGTTCTATGTTCCGTGTTCTCACTCTGTCAGTCTCTCTACTGTTCTGTGATCTGTGTTCTCACTCTGTCGGTCTCTGTACTGTTCTATGTTCTGTGTTCTCACCCTGTCCGTCTCTGTACTGCTCTATGTTCTGTGTTTTCACTCTGTTCGACTCGGTACCATTCTATGTTTTGTGTTCTCACTCTGTCGGTCTGTACTGTTCTATGTTCTGTGTTCTCACTCGTTCGGTGTCTGTACTGTTCTATGTTCTGTGTTTCACTCTGTCCGTCTCTGGACTGTTATGTCTTCTGTGTTCTCATTCTGTCCGTCTCTGAACTGTTCGATGTTCTGTGTTCTCACTCTGTCGTTCTCTGTACCGTTCTGTGTTCTCACTCTGTCGGTCTATGTACTGTTCTGTGTTCTGAGTTCTCACTCTGTCGGTCTCTGTACAGTTCTATGACCTGTGTACTCACTCTGTTGCTCTCTGTACCGTCTTATGATCTGTGTTCTCACTCTGTCGGTCTCTGTACTGATCTATGTTCTGTGTTCTCACTCTGTCCGTCTCTAGACCGTTCTACTGCGTTCTCACTCTGTCCTTCTCTGTACTGTTCTATATTCTGTGTTTTCACTCTGTCGGAGTCTGTACCATTCTATGTTCTGTGATCTCACTCTGTTGGTCTTTGTACTGTTCTATGTTATGTGTTCTCACTCTGTCGGTCTCTGTATTGTTCTGTGCTCTGTGTTCACACTCTGTTGGTCTCTGTACTGTTCTATGTTCTGTGTTCTCTCTCTGGCGCTCTCTGAACTGTTCTATGATATGTGTTATCACTCTGTCGGTCTCTAGACCGTTCTATCTTCTGTGTTCTCACTCTGGCGGTCTGTGTACTGTTCTATGTTCTGTGCTTTCACTCTGTCGGTCTCTATTCTGTTCTATGTGCTGTGTTCTCACTGTGTCGGTCTCTATACAGTTCTATGTTCGCTGTTTTTAGTCTGTGGGTGTCTGTACAGATCTATGTTCTGAGTTCTCACTCTGTCGGTCTGTACTGTCCCATGTTCTGCGTTCTCACTCTGTCAGTCTCTGTACCGTTCTATGTTCTCACTCTGTTGGTCTTTGTACTGTTCTATGTTCTGTTTTCTCACTCTGTCGGTCTCTATACTTTTCTATGTTCTGTGTTTTAACTCTCTCGGTCTCTGTACCGTTCTGTGTTCTGTGTTCTCACTCTGTCGGACTCTGTACTGTTCAATGATATGTGTTCTCACTCTGTCGGTCACTGTACTGTTCTATGTTCTGTGTTCTCACTCTGTCGGTGTCTGTACTGTTCTATGATCTGTGTTCTCACTTTTTTGGTCTCTGTACTGTTCTATGTTCGGAGTCCTCACTCTGTCGGTCTGTACTGTTCCATGTTCTGCATTCTCACCATTTCCGTCTCTGTACTGTTCTATGTTCTGTGTTCTCACTCTGTCGGTCTCTGTAGAGTTCTATGACCTGTGTACTCACTCTGTCAGTCTCTGTACCGTTTTATGATCTGTGTTCTCATTCTGTCGGTCTCTGTACCATTCTATGTTCTGTGTTCTCACTCTGTCGGTCTCTGTACCGTTCTATGTTATGTGTTCTCACTCTGTCGGTCTCTGTACCGTTCTATGTTCCGTGTTCTCACTCTGTCAGTCTCTCTACTGTTCTGTGATCTGTGTTCTCACTCTGTCGGTCTCTGTACCGTTTTATGTTCTGTGTTCTCACTCTGTCGGTCTCTGTACCGTTCTATGACCTGTGTCCTCACTCTGTCGGTATGTTCTGCCTTCTCACTCTGTCGGTCTCTGTGCCATTCTATGTTATGTGTTCTCACTCTGTTCGTCTCTGTACCGGTTTATGTTCCGTGTTCTCACTCTGTCAGTCTCTCTACTGTTCTGTGATCTGTGTTCGCACTCTGTCGGTCTCTGCACCGTTCTATGTTCTGTATTCTCACTCTGTCGGTCTCTGTAACATTCTATGTTCTGTGTTCTCACTCTGTCGGTCTCTGTACTGTTCTATGACATGTGTTCTCACTCTATCTGTCTCTGTACCGTTCTATGATCTGTGTTCTCACTCTGTCGGTCTCTGTACCATTCTATATTCTGTGTTCTCACTCTGTCGGTCTCTGTACCGGTTTATGTTCTGTGTTCTCACTCTGTCGGTCTCTGTACCGTTCTATGATCCGTTTTCTCACTCTGTCGGTCTCTGTACCGTTCTATGTTCTGTGTTCTCACTCTGTCGGTCTCTGTACCGTTCTATGATATGTGTTTTCACTCTGTCGGTCTCTGTACCGTTCTATGACCTGTGTCCTCACTCTCTCAGTGTCCGTACTGTTCTATGTTCTGCCTTCTCACTCTGTCGGTCTCTGTACCATTCTATGTTCTGTGTTCTCACTCTGTTCGTCTCTGTACTGTTCTATGTTCTGCCTTCTCACTCTGTCGGTCTCTGTACCGTTCTATGATCTGTTTTCTCACTCTGTCGGTTTCTGTACCGTTCTATGTTCTGTGTTCTCACTCTGTCGGTGTCTCTACTGTTCTATGATATGTGTTCTCACACTCTCGGTCTTTGTACTGCTCTGTGTTCTGCGTTCTCACTCTGTCGGTGTCTGTACCGTTCTATGATCTGTTTTCTCACTCTGTCGGTCTCTGTACTGTTCTATGACATGTGTTCTCACTCTTTCGGTCTCTGTACTGTTCTATGTTCTGTGTTCTCACTCTGTCGGTGTCTGTACTGTTCTGTGTTCTGTGTTCTCACTCTGTCGGTGTCTGTACTGTTCGATGATATGTGTTCTCACTCTTTCGGTCTCTTTACTATTCTATGTCCTGTGTTCTCACTCTGTCGGTCTCTGTACCGTTCTATGTTCTGTGTTCTCACTCTGTCGGTGTCTGTACTGTTCTGTGATATGTGTTCTAACTCTGTCGGTGTCTGTACCGTTCTATGTTCCGTGTTCTCACTCTGTCAGTCTCTCTACTGTTCTTTGATCTGTGTTCTCACTCTGTCGGTCTCTGTACCGTTCTATGACCTGTGTACTCACTCTTTCTGTCTTTTTACTGTTCTATGTTCTGTGTTCTCACTCTGTCAGTCTCTATACCGTTCTATGTTCTGTTTTCTAACTCTGTCGGTCTCTGTACAGATCTATGATCTGCGTTCAACTCTGATGGTCTCTGTACTGTTCTATGTTCTGTGTTCTCACTCTGTCGGTCTCTGTACCGTTCTATGATCTGTGTTTTCACTCTGTCCGTCTCGGTGCTGTTCAATGTTCTGTGTTTTCACTCTGTCGGACTCTGTACTGTTCTATGTTCTGTGTTCTCACACTGTCGGTCTCTGTACTGTTCTATGTTCGGAGTCCTCACTCTGTCGGTCTGTACCATTCTATGTTTTGTGTTCTCACTCGTCCGGTATCTGTACTGATCTATGTTCTGTGTTCTCACTCTGTCCGACTCTAGACCGTTCTATCTTCTGTGTTATCACTCTGTCCGTCTCTGTACTGTTCTATGTTCTGTGTTTTCACTCTGTCGGACTCTGTACCGTTCTATGTTCTGTGTTCTCACTCTGTCGGTCTGTACTGTTCCATGTTCTGCATTCTCACCATGTCCGTCTCTATACTTTTCTAATTCTGTGCACTCACTCTGTCCTTCTCTGTACTGTTCTATCTTCTGTGTTCTCACCTTGTCCGTCTCTGTACTGTTCTATTTTCTGTGTTTTCACACTTTCGGACTCTGTACCGTTCTATGTTTTGTGTTCTCACTCTGTCGGTCTGTGCTGTTCTATGTTTTGTGTTCTCACTCGTCCGGTATCTGTACTGATCTATGTTCTGTGTTCTCACTCTGTCCGACTCTAGACCGTTCTATCTTCTGTGTTATCACTCTGTCCGTCTCTGTACTGTTCTATGTTCTGTGTTTTCACTCTGTCGGACTCTGTACCGTTCTATGTTCTGTGTTCTCACTCTGTCGGTCTGTACTGTTCCATGTTCTGCATTCTCACCATGTCCGTCTCTATACTTTTCTAATTCTGTGCACTCACTCTGTCCTTCTCTGTACTGTTCCATCTTCTGTGTTCTCACCTTGTCCGTCTCTGTACTGTTCTATTTTCTGTGTTTTCACACTTTCGGACTCTGTACCGTTCTATGTTTTGTGTTCTCACTCTGTCGGTCTGTGCTGTTCTATGTTCTGTGTTCTCACTCGTTCGGTGTCTGTACTGTTCTATGTTATGTGTTTCAATCTGTCCGTCTCTGGACTGTTCTTTCTTCTGTGTTCTCAATCTCTCCGTCTCTGAACTGTTCGATGTTCTGTGTTCTCACTCTGTCCGTCTCTGTACCGTTCTGTGTTCTCACTCTGTTCGTCTCTGTACTGTTCTGTGTTCTGTGTTCTCACTCTGTCGGTCTCTGTACCGGTTTATTTTCTGTGTTCTCACTCTGTCGGTCTCTGTACTGTTCTATGTTCTGTGTTCTCATTCTGTCGGTCTCTTTACTATTCTATGTCCTGTGTTCTCACTCTGTCGGTCTCTGTACCGTTCTATGATCTGTGTTCTCACTCTGTTGGTGTCTGTACTGTTCTATGACATGTTTTCTCACTCTTTCGGTCTATGTACCGGTTTATGTTCTGTGTTCTCATTCTGTCGGTGTCTGTACCGTTCTATATTCTGTGTTCTAACTCTGTCGGTGTCTGTAACATTCTATTTTCTGTGTTCTCACTCTGTCGGTCTCTGTACTGTTCTATGATCTGTATTCTCACTCTGTCAGTCTCTGTACCGTTCAATGTTATAGGTTCTCACTCTGGCTGTCTCTGTACCGTTCTATGTTCTGTGTTCTCACTCTGTCGGTGTCTGTACTGTTCGATGATATGTGTTCTCACTCTTTCGGTCTCTGTACTGCTCTACGTTCTGTGTTCTCACTCTGTCGGTGTCTATACTGTTCGATGATATGTGTTCTCACTCTTTCGGTCTCTGTACTGCTCTATGTTCTGTGTTCGCACTCGGTCGGTCTCTGCACCGTTCTATGTTCTGTATTCTCACTCTGTCGGTCTCTGTAACATTCTATGTTCTGTGTTCTCACTCTGTCGGTGTCTGTACCGTTCTATGTTCTGTGTTCTAACTCTGTCGGTGTCTGTAACATTCTATGTTCTGTGTTCTCACTCTGTCGGTCTTTGTACTGTTCTATGTTCTGTGTTCTCACTCTGTCGGTGTCTGTACCGTTCTATGTTCTGTGTTCTCACTCTTTCGGTCTCTGTACCGTTCTATGTTTTGTGTTCTCACTCTGTCGGTCTCTGTACCGTTCTATGACCTGTGTCCTCACTCTGTCGGTATGCTCTGCCTTCTCACTCTGTTGGTCTCTGTACCATTCTATGTTATGTGTTCTCAATCTGTTTGTCTCTGTACTGTTCTATGTTCTGTGTCCTCACTCTGTCGGTGTCCGTACTGTTCTATGTTCTGCCTTCTCACTCTGTCGGTCTCTTTACCATTCTATGTTCTGTGTTCTCACTCTGTTCGTCTCTTTACTGTTCTATGTTCTGTGTTCTCACTCTGTCGGTCTCTGTACCGGTTTATGTTCTGTGTTCTCACTCTGTCGGTCTCTATACCGTTCTATGATCTGTTTTCTCACTCTGTCGGTCTCTGTACCGTTCTATGTTATGTGTTCTCACTCTGTCGGTGTCTGTACTGTTCTATGATATGTGTTCTAACTTTGTTGGTGTCTGTACCGTTCTATGTTCCGTATTCGCACTCTGTCGGTCTCTCTACTGTTCTATGATCTGTGTTCTCACTCTGTCGGTCTCTGTACCGTTCTATGTTGTGTGTTCTAACTCTGTCGGTCACTGTACCGTTCTATGTTCTGTGTTCTCACTCTGTCGGACTCTGTACCGTTCTATGTTCTGTGTTCTCACTCTGTCGGTCTCTTTACCGTGCTATGATCTGTGTTCTCACTCTGTCGGTCTCTGTACTGTTCTATGACATGTGTTCTCACTCTTTCGGTCTCTGTACTGCTCTCTGTTCTGTGTTCGCACTCTGTCGGTCTCTGCACCGTACTATGTTCTGTATTCTCACTCTGTCGGTCTCTGTAACATCCTATGTTCTGTGTTCTCACTCTTTTCGTCTCTGTACTGTTCTATGTTCTGTGTTCTCACTCTGTCGGTCTCTGTACCGTTCTATGTTCTGTGTTCTCACTCTGTTCGTCTCTGTACTGTTCTATGTTCTGTGTTCGCACTCTGTCGGTCTCTGTACCGGTTTATGTTCTGTTTTCTCACTCTGTCGGTCTCTGTACTGTTCTATGTTCTGTGTTCTCATTCTGTCGGTCTCTTAACTGTTCTATGTCCTGTGTTCTCACTCTGTCGGTCTCTGTACCGTTCTATGATCTGTTTTCTCACTCTGTCGGTCTCTGTACTGTTCTATGTTCTGTGTTCTCACTCTGTCGGTGTCTGTACCGTTCTATGTTTTGTGTTATCACTCTGTCGGTCTCTCTATTGTTCTATGTCCTGTGTTCTCACTCTGTCGGTGTCTGTACTGTTCTATGATATGTGTTCTAACTCTGTCGGACTCTGTACCGGTTTATGTTCTGTGTTCTCACTCTGTCGGTCTCTGTACTGTTCTATGTTCTGTGTTCTCATTCTGTCGGTCTCTTTCCTGTTCTATGTCCTGTGTTCTCACTCTGTCGGTCTCTGTACCGTTCTATGATCTGTTTTCTCACTCTGTCGGTCTCTGTACCTTTCTCTGTTCTGTGTTCTCACTCTGTGGGTGTCTGTAGCATTCTATGACATGTGCTCTAACTCTGTTGGTGTCTGTACCGTTCTATGTTCTGTGTTCTCACTCTGTCAGTCTCTCTATTGTTCTATGTCCTGTGTTCTCACTCTTGGTGTCTGTACTGTTCTATGACATGTGTTCTCACTCTTTCAGTCTCTGTACCGTTCCATGTTTTGTGTTCTCACTCTGTCGTTGTCAGTACTGTTCGATGATATGTGTTCTCACTCTTTCGGTCTCTGTACTGCTCTATTTTCTGTGTTCTCACTCTGTCGGTGTCTGTACTGTTCGATGATATGTGTTCTCACTCTTTCGGTCTCTTTACTATTCTATGTTCTGTGTTCTCACTCTGTCGGTCTCTGTACCGTTCTATGACCTGTGTCCTCACTCTGTCGGTATGTTCTGCCTTCTCACTCTGTCGGTCTCTGTACCGTTCTATGACCTGTGTCCTCACTCTGTCTGTATGTTCTTCCTTCTCACTCTGTCGGTCTCTGTACCATTCTATGTTATGTGTTCTCACTGTGTTCGTCTCTGTACTGCTCTATGTTCTGTGTTCGCACTCTGTCGGTCTCTGCACCGTTCTATGTTCTGTATTCTCACTCTGTCGGTCTCTGTAACATTCTATGTTCTGTGTTCTCACTCTGTCGGTCTCTGTACTGTTCTATGACATGTGTTCTCACTCTTTCGGTCTCTGTACTGCTCTATGTTCTGTGTTCTCACTCTGTCGGTCTTTGTACCGGTTTATGTTCTGTGTTCTCACTCTGTCGGTCTCTGTACCGTTCAATGTTATAGGTTCTCACTCTGTCGGTCTCTGTACCGTTCTATGTTCTGTGTTCTCACTCTGTCAGTGTCTGTACTGTTCTGTGATATGTGTTCTAACTCTGTCGGTGTCTGTACCGTTCTATGTTCCGTATTCGCACTCTGTCGGTCTCTCTACTGTTCTATGATATGTGTTCTCACTCTGTCGGTCTCTGTACCGTTCTATGTTCTGTGTTCTCACTCTGTCGGTCTCTGTACCGTTCTATGACCTGTGTCCTCACTCTGTCGGTCTCCGTACTGTTCTATGTTCTACCTTCTCACTCTGTCGGTCTCTGTACCATTCTATGTTCTGTGTTCTCACTCTGTCAGTCTCTGTACCGTTCTATGATCTGTTTTCTCACTCTGTCGGTCTTTGTACCGTTCTATGTTCTGTGTTCTCACTCTGTCGGTCTCTGTACGGTTCTGTGACCTGTGTCCTCATTCTGTCGGTGTCCGTACTGTTCTATGTTCTGCCTTCTCACTCTGTCGGTCTCTGTACCATTCTATGTTCTGTTTTCTCACTCTGTTGGTCTCTGTACTGTTCTATGTTCTGTGTTCTCACTCTGTCGGTCTCTGTACCGGTTTATGTTCTGTTTTCTCACTCTGTCGGTCTCTGTACTGTTCTATGTTCTGTGTTCTCGTTCTGTCGATCTCTTTACTGTTCTATGTCCTGTGTTCTCACTCTGTCGGTCTCTGTACCGTTCTATGATCTGTTTTCTCACTCTGTCGGTCTCTGTACTGTTCTATGTTCTGTGTTCTCACTCTGTCGGTGTCTGTACCGTTCTCTGTTCTGTGTTATCACTCTGTCGGTCTCTCTATTGTTCTATGTCCTGTGTTCTCACTCTGTCGGTCTCTGTACTGTTCTATGACATGTGTTCTCACTCTTTCGGTCTCTGTACTGCTCTATGTTCTGTGTTCTCTCGCTGTCGGTGTCTGTACTGTTCGATGATATGTGTTCTCACTCTTTCGGTCTCTTTACTATTCTATGTCCTGTGTTCTCACTCTGTCGGTCTCTGTACCGTTCTATGTTCTGTGTTTTCACTCTGTCGGTGTCTGTACTGTTCTATGATATGTGTTCTAACTCTGTCGGTGTCTGTACCGTTCTATGTTCCGCGTTCTCACTCTGTCAGTCTCTCTACTGTTCTGTGATCTGTGTTCGCACTCTGTCGGTCTCTGTACCGTTCTGTGTTCTGTGTTCTCACTCTGTCGGTCTCTGTACCGTTCTATGATCTGTGTTCTCACTCTGTCGGTCTCTGTACCGTTCTATGACCTGTGTCCTCACTCTGTCGGTATGTTCTTCCTTCTCACTCTGTCGGTCTCTGTACCATTCTATGTTATGTGTTCTCACTCTGTTCGTCTCTGTACTGCTCTATGTTCTGTGTTCTCACTCTGTCGGTCTCTGTACTGTTCTGTGACATGTGTTCTCACTCTTTCGGTCTCTGTACTGCTCTATGTTCTGTGTTCTCACTCTGTCGGTGTCTGTACTGTTCGATGATATGTGTTCTAACTCTGTCGGTGTCTGTACTGTTCTATGTTCCGTGTTCTCACCCTGTCAGTCTCTCTACTGTTCTGTGATCTGTGTTCTCACTCTGTCGGTCTCTGTACCGTTCTATGTTCTGTATTCTCACTCTGTCGGTCCTCTGTACCGTTCTATGTCCTGTGTTCTCACTCTGTCGGTCTCTGTACCGTCCTATGATCTGTGTTCTCACTCTGTCGGTCTCTGTACAGTTCTATGTTCTGTGTTCTCACTCTGTCGGTGTCTGTACCGTCCTATGACCTGTGTCCTCACTCTGTTGGTGTCTGTACTGTTCTATGACATGTGTTCTCACTCTTTCGGTCTCTGTACTGCTCTATGTTCTCTGTTCTCACTCTGTCGGTGTCTGTACTGTTTGATGATATGTGTTCTCACTCTTTCGGTCTCTTTACTATTCTATGTGCTGTGTTCTCACTCTGTCGGTCTCTGTACCGTTGTATGTTCTGTGTTCTAAATGTCTCGGTGTCTGTACTGTTCTATGATATGTGTTCTAACTCTGTCGGTGTCTGTACCGTTCTATGTTCCGTGTTCTCACTCTGTCAGTTTCTCTATTGTTTTGTGATCTGTGTTCTCACTCTGTCGGTCTCTGTACCGTTCTATGTTCTGTGTTCTCATTCTGTCGGTATCTGTACCGTTCTATGACCTGTGTCCTCACTCTGTCGGTATGTTCTGCCTTCTCACTCTGTCGGTCTCTGTACCATTCTATGTTATGTGTTCTCACTCTGTTCTTTTCTGTACTGTTCTATGCTCTGTGTCCTCACTCTGTCGGTGTCTGTACTGTTCTATGTTCTGCCTTCTCACTCTGTCGGTCTCTTTACCATTCTATGTTCTGTGTTCTCACTCTGTCGGTCTCTGCACAGTTCTATGTTCTGTGTTCTCACTCTGTCGGTCTCTGTACCGTTCTATGTTCTGTGTTCTCACTCTGTCGGTCTCTGTACCGTTCTATGATCTGTGTTCTCACTCTGTCGGTCTCTGTACCGTTCTATGACCTGTGTCCTCACTCTGTCGGTGTCCGTATTGTTCTATGTTCTGCCTTCTCACTCTGTCGGTCTCAGTACCATTCCATGTTCTGTGTTCTCACTCTGTTCCTCTCTGTACTGTTCTATGTTCTGTGTTCTCACACTGTCGGTCTCTGTACCGGTTTATGTTCTGTGTTCTCACTCTGTCGGTCTCTGTACTGTTCTATGTTCTGTGTTCTCATTCTGTCGGTCTCTTTTCTATTCTATGTCCTGTGTTCTCACTCTGTCGGTGTCTGTACTGTTCGATGATATGTGTTCTCACTCTTTCGGTCTCTTTACTATTCTATGATCTGTTTTCTCACTCTGTCGGTTTCTGTACCGTTCTATGTTCTGTGTTCTCACTCTGTCGGTGTCTCTACTGTTCTATGATATGTGTTCTCACACTTTCAGTCTCTGTACTGCTCTGTGTTCTGCGTTCTCACTCTGTCGGTGTCTGTACCGTTCTATGATCTGTGTTCTCACTCTGTCGGTCTCTGTACCGTTCTATGACCTGTGTCCTCACTCTGTCGGTATGTTCTGCCTTCTCACTCTGTCGGTCTCTGTACCATTCTATGTTATGTGTTCTCGCTCTGTTCGTTTCTGTACTGTTCTATGTTCTGTGTCCTCACTCTGTCGGTGTCCGTACTGTTCTATGTTCTGCCTTCTCACTCTGTCGGTCTCTTTACCATTCTATGTTCTGTGTTCTCACTCTGTTCGTCTCTTTACTGTTCTATGTTCTGTGTTCTCACTCTGTCGGTCTCTGTACCGGTTTATGTTCTGTGTTCTCACTCTGTCGGTGTCTGTACTGTTCTATGATATGTGTTCTAACTTTGTTGGTGTCTGTACCGTTCTATGTTCCGTATTCGCACTCTGTCGGTCTCTCTACTGTTCTATGATCTGTGTTCTCACTCTGTCGGTCTCTGTACCGTTCTATGTTGTGTGTTCTAACTCTGTCGGTCACTGTACCGTTCTATGTTCTGTGTTCTCACTCTGTCGGACTCTGTACCGTTCTATGTTCTGTGTTCTCACTCTGTCGGTCTCTTTACCGTGCTATGATCTGTGTTCTCACTCTGTCGGTCTCTGTACCGTTCTATGTTCTGTGTTCTAACTCTGTCGGTGTCTGTAACATTCTATTTTCTGTGTTCTCACTCTATCGCTCTCTGTACCGTTCTATGTTCCGTATTCGCACTCTGTCGGTCTCTCTACTGTTCTATGATATGTGTTCTCACTCTGTCGGTCTCTGTACCGTTCTATGTTCTGTGACCTCACTCTGTCGGTCTCTGTACCGTTCTATGACCTGTGTCCTCACTCTGTCGGTCTCCGTACTGTTCTATGTTCTACCTTCTCACTCTGTCGGTCTCTGTACCATTCTGTGTTCTGTGTTCTCACTCTGTTCGTCTCTGTACTGTTCTATGTTCTGTGTTCTCATTCTGTCGGTCTCTTTACTATTCTATGTCCTGTGTTCTCACTCTGTCAGTCTCTGTACCGTTCTATGATCTGTTTTCTCACTCTGTCGGTCTTTGTACCGTTCTATGTTCTGTGTTCTCACTCTGTCGGTCTCTGTACGGTTCTGTGACCTGTGTCCTCATTCTGTCGGTGTCCGTACTGTTCTATGTTCTGCCTTCTCACTCTGTCGGTCTCTGTACCATTCTATGTTCTGTTTTCTCACTCTGTTGGTCTCTGTACTGTACTATGTTCTGTGTTCTCACTCTGTCGGTCTCTGTACCGGTTTATGTTCTGTTTTCTCACTCTGTCGGTCTCTGTACTGTTCTATGTTCTGTGTTCTCGTTCTGTCGATCTCTTTACTGTTCTATGTCCTGTGTTCTCACTCTGTCGGTCTCTGTACCGTTCTATGATCTGTTTTCTCACTCTGTCGGTCTCTGTACTGTTCTATGTTCTGTGTTCTCACTCTGTCGGTGTCTGTACCGTTCTCTGTTTTGTGTTATCACTCTGTCGGTCTCTCTATTGTTCTATGTCCTGTGTTCTCACTCTGTCGGTCTCTGTACTGTTCTATGACATGTGTTCTCACTCTTTCGGTCTCTGTACTGCTCTATGTTCTGTGTTCTCACTCTGTCGGTGTCTGTAGTGTTCGATGATATGTGTTCTCACTCTTTCGGTCTCTTTACTATTCTATGTCCTGTGTTCTCACTCTGTCGGTCTCTGTACCGTTCTATGTTCTGTGTTTTCACTCTGTCGGTGTCTGTACTGTTCTATGATATGTGTTCTAACTCTGTCGGTGTCTGTACCGTTCTATGTTCCGCGTTCTCACTCTGTCAGTCTCTCTACTGTTCTGTGATCTGTGTTCGCACTCTGTCGGTCTCTGTACCGTTCTGTGTTCTGTGTTCTCACTCTGTCGGTCTCTGTACCGTTCTATGATCTGTGTTCTCACTCTGTCGGTCTCTGTACCGTTCTATGACCTGTGTCCTCACTCTGTCGGTATGTTCTTCCTTCTCACTCTGTCGGTCTCTGTACCATTCTATGTTATGTGTTCTCACTCTGTTCGTCTCTGTACTGCTCTATGTTCTGTGTTCTCACTCTGTCGGTCTCTGTACTGTTCTGTGACATGTGTTCTCACTCTTTCGGTCTCTGTACTGCTCTATGTTCTGTGTTCTCACTCTGTCGGTGTCTGTACTGTTCGATGATATGTGTTCTAACTCTGTCGGTGTCTGTACTGTTCTATGTTCCGTGTTCTCACTCTGTCAGTCTCTCTACTGTTCTGTGATCTGTGTTCTCACTCTATCGGTCTCTGTACCGTTCTATGTTCTGTATTCTCACTGTGTCGGTCTCTGTACCGTTCTATGTCCTGTGTTCTCACTCTGTCGGTCTCTGTACCGTCCTATGATCTGTGTTCTCACTCTGTCGGTCTCTGTACAGTTCTATGTTCTGTGTTCTCACTCTGTCGGTGTCTGTACCGTCCTATGACCTGTGTCCTCACTCTGTTGGTGTCTGTACTGTTCTATGACATGTGTTCTCACTCTTTCGGTCTCTGTACTGCTCTGTGTTCTCTGTTCTCACTCTGTCGGTGTCTGTACTGTTCGATGATATGTGTTCTCACTCTGTCGGTCTCTGTACCGTTCTATGACCTGTGTCCTCACTCTGTCGGTGTCCGTATTGTTCTATGTTCTGCCTTCTCACTCTGTCGGTCTCAGTACCATTCCATGTTCTGTGTTCTCACTCTGTTCCTCTCTGTACTGTTCTATGTTCTGTGTCCTCACACTGTCGGTCTCTGTACCGGTTTATGTTCTGTGTTCTCACTCTGTCGGTCTCTGTACGGTTCTATGTTCTGTGTTCTCATTCTGTCGGTCTCTTTTCTATTCTATGTCCTGTGTTCTCACTCTGTCGGTCTCTGTACGGTTCTATGATCTGTTTTCTCACTCTGTCGGTTTCTGTACCGTTCTATGTACTGTGTTCTCACTCTGTCGGTGTCTGTACCGTTCTATGATCTGTGTTCTCACTCTGTCGGTCTCTATACCGTTCTATGCCCTGTGTCCTCACTGTGTCGGTATGTTCTGCCTTCTCACTCTGTCGGTCTCTGTACCATTCTATGTTCTGTTTTCTCACTGTGTTCGTCTCTGTACTGTTCTATGTTCTGTGTTCTCACTCTGTCGGTCTCTGTACCGGTTTATGTTCTGTGTTCTCACTCTTTCGGTCTCTGTACCGTTCTATGATCTGTTTTCTCACTCTGTCGGTCTCTGTACTGTTCTATGTTCTGTGTCCTCACTCTGTCGGTGTCCGTACTGTTCTATGTTCTGCCTTTTCACTCTGTCG
>NW_027274618.1:0-90453 GCF_030028105.1 Mobula birostris
TACAGCACAGAGTGATAGAGCACTACAGCACAGAGTCATAGTATCATAGAGCACTGCAGTACAGAGTCCAGAGAGCAACTACAGCACATAGTCATAGAGTCACAGAGCACTACAGCACAGAGTCATAGAGCACTACAGCACAGTCATAGAGTCATAGAGCACTACAGCACTAGAGTCATAGAGCACTAAATGCACAGATTCATAGATCACTACAGCACAGAGTCATAGAGCAATACAGCACAGAGTTATAGAGTCATAGAGGACTACAGCACAGAGTCGTAGAATCATAGAGCAGTACAGCACAAGAGTCATAGAGCACTAAAGCACAGATTCATAGATCACTACAGCACAGAGTCAGTAGAGCAATACAGCACAGAGTCATGGAGTCATAGAGCACTACAGCACAGAGTCGTAGAATCATAGAGGCACTACAGCACAGAGTCCTTAGAGCACTACAGCACAGTCTTAGAGCCATAGAGCACTACAGCACAGAGTCGTAGAATCATAGAGCACTACAGCACAGTCATAGAGTCATAGAGCACTACAGCACAGAGTCATAGAGCACTAAAGCACACGATTCATAGATCACTACAGCACAGAGTCTGTAGAATCATAGAGCACTACACAGCACCAGAGTCATAGAGCACTAACAGCATCAGTCTTAGAGTCATAGAGCACTACAGCACAGAGTCGTAGAATCATAGAGCACTACAGCACAGAGTCATAGAATGATAGAGCACTACAGCACAGAATCAAAGAGACATGGAGCAATACAAGCACAGAGTCACAAGAGTCGAAAGAGCACTAAAGCACAGATTCATAGAGCACTACAGCACAGAGTCATAGAGCACTACAGCGCACAGAGTCATAGGGCACTACAGTCACAGAGTTATAGAGTCATAGAGCACTACAGCACAGAGTCATAGAGTCATAGAGCACTACAGCACAGAGTCACAGAGCATTACAGCACAGAGTCATAGAGTCATACAGCACTACAGAACAGAGTCATAGAGTCATAGAGCACTACAGCACAGAGTCGTAGAATCATAGAGCACTATAGCACAGAGTCATAGAGCACTACAGCACAGTCTATGAGTCAGAGGAGCACTACAGCACAGAGTCGTAGATCATAGAGCACTAGACTGCACAGAGTCATAGAGCACTAAAGCACAGATTCATAGATCACTACAGCACAGAGTCATAGAGCAATACAGCACAGTGTCATAGAGTCATAGAGCACTACAGCACAGAGTCGTAGAATCATAGAGTACTATAGCACAGAGTCATAGAGTCATAGAGGCACAACAGCACAGAGTAATAGAATCATAGAGTAGAATAGCACAGAGTCCACAGAATCATAGAGCACTACAGACACAGTCTTGGAGTCATAGAGCACTACAGCACAGAAGTCATAGAGACATAGAGCACTACAAGCACAGTGTCATAGAGTGATAGAGCACTACAGCACAGAATCAAAGAGACATGGGAGCAATACAGCACAGGAGTCACAGAGTCAAGAGCACTGAAGCACAGAGTCATAGAGCACTACAGCACAGAGTCATAGAGCACTACAGACTACAGAGTCATAGGGCATCTAAAGCACAGAGTCATAGAGTCATAGAGCACTACAGAGCACAGAGTCAGAGAGTCATAACAGCACTACAGAACAGAGTCACAGAGCACGACAGCACAGAGTCATAGACTCACAGAGCACTAGAGCCACAGAGTCATAGAGTGATAGAGCACTACAGCATACAGTCATAGAGCACTACAGCACAGAGTAATAGAGTCAAAGAGCACTAAAGCACAAGATCCATAGATCACTACAGCACAGAGTGATAGAGAGCACTACAGCACAGAGTCATAGTATCACTAAAGCACAGATCCATAGATCACTACAGCACAGGAGTGATAGAGCACTACAGCACAGAGTCATAGTATCATAGAGCACTGCAGTACTGAGTCAGAGAGCACTACAGCACATAGTCATAGAGTCACAGAGCACTACAGCACAGAGTCATAGAGCACTACAGCACAGAGTTATAGAGTCATAGAGGACTACAGCACAGAGTAGTAGAATCATAGAGCAGTACAGCTCAGAGTCATAGAGCACTAAAGCACAGATTCATAGATCACTACAGCACAGAGTCATAGAGCAATACAGCACAGAGTCATGGAGTCATAGAGCACTACAGCACAGAGTCGTAGAATCATAGAGCACTACAGCACAGAGTCATAGAGCACTACAGCACAGTCTTAGAGCCATAGAGCACTACAGCACAGAGTCGTAGAATCATAGAGCACTACAGCACAGTCATAGCGTCATAGAGCACTACAGCACAGAGTCATAGAGCACTAAAGCACAGATTCATAGATCACTACAGCACAGAGTCGTAGAATCATAGAGCACTACAGCACAGAGTCATAGAGCACTACAGCACAGTCTTAGAGTTCATAGAGCACTACAGCACAGAGTCGTAGAATCATAGAGCACTACAGCACAGAGTCATAGAATGATAGAGCACTACAGCACAGAATCAAAGAGACATGGAGCAATACAGCACAGAGTCACAGAGTCAAAGAGCACTAAAGCACAGAGTCATAGAGCACTACAGCACAGAGTCATAGGAGCACTACAGCACAGAGTCATAGGGCACTACAGCACAGAGTCATAGAGTCATAGAGCACTACAGCACAGAGTCATAGAGTCATAGAGCACTACAGCACAGAGTCACAGAGCATTACAGCACAGAGTCATAGAGTCATACAGCACTACATGAACAGAGTCATAGAGTCATAGAGCACTACAGCACAGAGTCGTAGAATCATAGAGCACTATAGCACAGAGTCATAGAGCACTACAGCACAGTCCTAAGAGTCAGAGAGCACTACAGCACAGAGTCGTAGAATCATAGAGCACTACAGCACAGAGTCATAGAGCACTAAAGCACAGATTCATAGATCACTACAGCACAGAGTCATAGAGCAATACAGCACAGTGTCATAGAGTCATAGAGCACTACAGCACAGAGTCGTAGAATCATAGAGTACTATAGCACAGAGTCATAGAGTCATAGAGCACAACAGCACAGAGTAATAGAATCATAGAGTAGAATAGCACAGAGTCACAGAATCATAGAGCACTACAGCACAGTCTTGGAGTCATAGAGCACTACAGCACAGAGTCATAGAGACATAGAGCACTACAGCACAGTGTCATAGAGTGATAGAGCGACTACAGCACAGAATCAAAGAGACATGGAGCAATACAGCACAGAGTCAGAGAGCACTACAGCACAGAGTCGTAGAATCATAGAGCACTACAGCACAGAGTCATAGAGCACTACAGCACAGAGTCATAGAGCACTACAGCACAGAGTCATAGGGCACTAAAGCACAGAGTCATAGAGTCATAGAGCACTACAGCACAGAGTCAGAGAGTCATACAGCACTACAGAACAGAGTCACAGAGCACGACAGCACAGAGTCATAGACTCACAGAGCACTAGAGCACAGAGTCATAGAGTGATAGAGCACTACAGCATACAGTCATAGAGCACTACAGCACAGAGTAATAGAGTCAAAGAGCACTAAAGCACAGATCCATAGATCACTACAGCACAGAGTGATAGAGCACTACAGCACAGAGTCATAGTATCATAGAGCACTGCAGTACTGAGTCAGAGAGCACTACAGCACATAATCATAGAGTCACAGAGCACTACAGCACAGAGTCATAGAGCACTACAGCACAGTCATAGAGTCATAGAGCACTACAGCACAGAGTCGTAGAATCATAGAGCACTACAGCACAGTCATAGAGTCATAGAGCACTACAGCACAGAGTCATAGAGCCACTAAAGCACAGATTCATAGATCACTACAGCACAGAGTCATAGAGCAATACAGCACAGAGTTATAGAGTCATAGAGGACTACAGCACAGAGTCGTAGAATCTTAGAGCAGTACAGCACAGAGTCATAGAGCACTAAAGCACAGATTCATAGATCACTACAGCACAGAGTCATAGAGCAATACAGCACAGAGTCATGGAGTCATAGAGCACTACAGCACAGAGTCGTAGAATCATAGAGCACTACAGCACAGAGTCATAGAGCACTACAGCACAGTCTTAGAGTCATAGAGCACTACAGCACAGAGTCGTAGAATCATAGAGCACTACAGCACAGTCATAGAGTCATAGAGCACAACAGCACAGAGTCATAGAGCACTAAAGCACAGATTCATAGTCACTACAGCACAGAGTCCATAGAGCAATACAGCACAGAGTCATAGAGTCCATAGAGCACTACAGCACAGAGTCGTAGAATCATAGAGCACTACAGCACAGAGTCATAGAGCACTACAGCACAGTCTTAGAGTCATAGAGCACTACAGCACAGAGTCGTAGAATCATAGAGCACTACAGCACAGAGTCATAGAATGATAGAGCACTACAGCACAGATCAAAGAGACATGGAGCAATACAGCACAGAGTCCACAGAGTCAAAGAGCACTAAAGCACAGAGTCATAAAGCACTACAGCACAGAGTCATAGAGCACTACAGCACAGAGTCATAGGGCACTACAGCACAGAGTCATAGAGTCATA
This sequence comes from Mobula birostris, assembly GCF_030028105.1. Classification (NCBI taxonomy): domain Eukaryota; kingdom Metazoa; phylum Chordata; class Chondrichthyes; order Myliobatiformes; family Myliobatidae; genus Mobula; species Mobula birostris. The sequence continues at coordinate 4,612 of NW_027274618.1, forward strand.
GAGCACTACAGCACAGAGTCATAGAGTCATAGAGCACGACAGCACAGAGTCACAGAGCATTACAGCACAGAGTCATAGAGTCATACAGCACTACAGAACAGAGTCATAGAGCAATACAGCACAGAGTCATAGAGTCATAGAGCACTACAGCACAGAGTCGTAGAATCATAGAGCACTATAGCACAGAGTCATAGAGCACTACAGCACAGTCTAAGAGTCAGAGAGCACTACAGCACAGAGTCGTAGAATCATAGAGCACTACAGCACAGAGTCATAGAGCACTAAAGCACAGATTCATAGATGACTACAGCACAGAGTCATAGAGCAATACAGCACAGAGTCATAGAGTCATAGAGCACTACAGCACAGAGGTCGTAGAATCATAGAGCACTACAGCACAGAGTCATAGAGCACTAAAGCACAGATTCATAGATGACTACAGCACAGGAGTCATAGAGCAATACAGCACAGAGTCATAGAGTCATAGAGCACTACAGCACAGAGTCGTAGAATCATAGAGTACTATAGCACAGAGTCATAGAGTCATAGAGCACAACAGCACAGAGTAATAGAATCATAGAGTAGAATAGCACAGAGTCACAGAATCATAGAGCACTACAGCACAGTCTTGGAGTCATAGAGCACTACAGCATAGAGTCATAGAGTCATAGAGCACTACCGCATAGTCATAGAGCACTGCAGCACAGAGTCATAGAGACATAGAGCACTACAGCACAGTGTCATAGAGTGATAGAGCACTACAGCACAGAATCAAAGAGACATGGAGCAATACAGCACAGAGTCACAGAGTCAAGAGCACTAAAGCACAGATTCATAGAGCACTACAGCACAGAGTCATAGAGCACTACAACACAGAGTCATAGGGCACTAAAGCACAGAGTCATAGAGTCATAGAGCAACTACAGCACAGAGTCATAGAGCACTACAGCACAGAGTCATAGGGCACTAAAGCACAGAGTCATAGAGTAATAGAGCACTACAGCACAGAGTCAGAGAATCATAGAGCACTACAACACAGAGTCACAGAGCATTACAGCACAGAGTCATAGAGTCATACAGCACTACAGAACAGAGTCACAGGAGCACTACAGCACAGAGTCATAGACTCACAGAGCACTAGAGCACAGAGTCATAGAGTGATAGAGCACTACAGCATACAGTCATAGAGCACTACAGCACAGAGTAATAGAGTCAAAGAGCACTAAAGCACAGATCCATAGATCACTACAGCACAGAGTGATAGAGCACTACAGCACAGAGTCATAGTATCATAGAGCACTGCAGTACTGAGTCAGAGAGTACTACAGCACATAGTCATAGAGTCCACAGAGCACTACAGCACAGAGTCATAGAGCACTACAGCACAGTCCATAGAGTCATAGAGCACTACAGCACAGAGTCGTAGGATCATAGAGCACTACAGCACAGTCATAGAGTCATAGAGCACTACAGCACAGAGTCATAGAGCACTAAAGCACAGATTCATAGATCACTACAGCACAGAGTCATAGAGCAATACAGCACAGAGTTATAGAGTCATAGAGGACTACAGCACAGAGTCGTAGAATCATAGAGCAGTACAGCACAGAGTCATAGAGCACTAAAGCACAGATTCATAGATCACTACAGCACAGAGTCATAGAGCAATACAGCACAGAGTCATGGAGTCATAGAGCACTACAGCACAGAGTCGTAGAATCATAGAGCACTACAGCACAGAGTCATAGAGCACTACAGCACAGTCTTAGAGTCATAGAGCACTACAGCCACAGAGTCGTAGAATCATAGAGCACTACAGCACAGTCATAGAGTCATAGAGCACTAACAGCACAGAGTCATAGAGCACTAAAGCACAGATTCATAGATCACTACAGCACAGAGTCATAGAGCAATACAGCACAGAGTCATAGAGTCATAGAGCACTACAGCACAGAGTCGTAGAATCTTAGAGCACTACAGCACAGAGTCATAGAGCACTACAGCACAGTCTTAGAGTCATAGAGCACTACAGCACAGAGTCGTAGAATCATAGAGCACTACAGCACAGAGTCATAGAATCATAGAGCACTACAGCACAGAATCAAAGAGACATGGAGCAATACAGCACAGAGTCACAGAGTCAAGAGAGCACTAAAGCACAGAGTCATAGAGCACTACAGCACAGAGTCATAGACTCACAGAGCACTAGAGCACAGAGTCATAGAGTGATAGAGCACTTAAAGCATACAGTCATAGAGCACTACAGCACAGAGTAATAGAGTCAAAGAGCACTAAAGCACAGATCCATAGATCACTACAGCACAGAGTGATAGAGCACTACAGCACAGAGTCATAGTATCATAGAGCACTGCAGTACTGAGTCAGAGAGTACTACAGCACAATAGTCATAGAGTCACAGAGCACTACAGCACAGAGTGATAGAGCACTACAGCACAGTCATAGAGTCATAGAGCACTACAGCACAGAGTCGTAGAATCATAGAGCACTACAGCACAGTCATAGAGTCATAGAGCACTACAGCACAGAGTCATAGAGCACTAAAGCACAGATTCATAGATCACTACAGCACAGAGTCATAGAGCATACAGCACAGAGTTATAGAGTCATAGAGGACTACAGCACAGAGTCGTAGAATCATAGAGCAGTACAGCACAGAGTCATAGAGCACTAAAGCACAGATTCATAGATCACTACAGCACAGAGTCATAGAGCAATACAGCACAGAGTCAGGAGTCATAGAGCACTACAGCACAGAGTCGTAGAATCATAGAGCACTACAGCACAGAGTCATAGAGCACTACAGCACAGTCTTAGAGTCATAGAGCACTACAGCACAGAGTCGTAGAATCATAGAGCACTACAGCACAGTCATAGAGTCATAGAGCACTACAGCACACAGTCATAGAATCATAGAGCACTACAGCACAGAGTCATAGAGCACTACAGCACAGTCTTAGAGTCATAGAGCACTACAGCACAGAGTCGTAGAATCATAGAGCACTACAGCACAGAATCAAAGAGACATGGAGCAATACAGCACAGAGTCACAGAGTCAAAGAGCACTAAAGCACAGAGTCCATAGAGCACTACAGCACAGAGTCATAGAGCACTACAGCACAGAGTCATAGGGCACTACAGCACAGAGTCATAGAGTCATAGAGCACTACAGCACAGAGTCGTAGAATCATAGAGCACTACAGCACAGAGTCATAGAGCACTAAAGCACAGATTCATAGATGACTACAGCACAGAGTCATAGAGCAATACAGCACAGAGTCATAGAGTCATAGAGCACTACAGCACAGAGTCGTAGAATCATAGAGTACTATAGCACAGAGTCATAGAGTCATAGAGCACAACAGCACAGAGTAATAGAATCATAGAGTAGAATAGCACAGAGTCACAGAATCATAGAGCACTACAGCACAGTCTTGGAGTCATAGAGCACTACAGCATAGAGTCATAGAGTCATAGAGCACTACCGCATAGTCATAGAGCACTGCAGCACAGAGTCATAGAGACATAGAGCACTACAGCACAGTGTCATAGAGTCAAGAGCACTAAAGCACAGAGTCATAGAGCACTACAGCACAGAGTCATAGAGCACTACAGCACAGAGTCATAGGGCACTAAAGCACAGAGTCATAGAGTCATAGAGCACTACAGCACAGAGTCAGAGAGTCATAGAGCACTACAACACAGAGTCACAGGAGCATTACAGCACAGAGTCATAGAGTCATACAGCACTACAGAACAGAGTCACAGAGCACTACAGCACAGAGTCATAGACTCACAGAGCACTAGAGCACAGAGTCATAGAGTGATAGAGCACTACAGCATACAGTCATAGAGCACTACAGCACAGAGTAATAGAGTCAAAGAGCACTACAGCACAGAGTCATAGTATCATAGAGCACTGCAGTACTGAGTCAGAGAGTACTACAGCACATAGTCATAGAGTCACAGAGCACTACAGCACAGAGTGATAGAGCACTACAGCACAGTCATAGAGTCATAGAGCACTACAGAACAGAGTCGTAGAATCATAGAGCACTACAGCACAGTCATAGAGTCATAGAGCACTACAGCACAGAGTCATAGAGCACTAAAGCACAGATTCATAGATCACTACAGCACAGAGTCATAGAGCAATACAGCACAGAGTTATAGAGTCATAGAGGACTACAGCACAGAGTCGTAGAATCATAGAGCAGTACAGCACAGAGTCATAGAGCACTAAAGCACAGATTCATAGATCACTACAGCACAGAGTCATAGAGCAATACAGCACAGAGTCATGGAGTCATAGAGCACTACAGCACAGAGTCGTAGAATCATAGAGTACTATAGCACAGAGTCATAGAGTCATAGAGCACAACAGCACAGAGTAATAGAATCATAGAGTAGAATAGCACAGAGTCACAGAATCATAGAGCACTACAGCACAGTCTTGGAGTCATAGAGCACTACAGCATAGAGTCATAGAGTCATAGAGCACTACCACATAGTCATAGAGCACTACAGCACAGAGTCATAGAGACATAGAGCACTACAGCACAGAGTCACAGAGCATTACAGCACAGAGTCATAGAGTCATACAGCACTACAGAACAGAGTCACAGAGCACTACAGCACAGAGTCATAGACTCACAGAGCACTACAGCACGAGTCATAGAGCATTACAGCACAGAGTCATGGAGTCCATAGAGCACTACAGCACAGAGTCGTAGAATCATAGAGCACTACAGCACAGAGTCATAGAGGCACTACAGCACAGTCTTAGAGTCATAGAGCACTACAGCACAGAGTCGTAGAATCATAGAGCACTACAGCACAGTCATGATTCATAGAGCTCTACAGCACAGAGTCATAGAGCACTAAAGCACAGATTCATAGATCACTACAGCACAGAGTCATAGAGCAATACAGCACAGAGTCATAGAGTCATAGAGCACTACAGCACAGAGTCACAGAGCATTACAGCACAGAGTCATAGAGTCATACAGCACTACAGAACAGAGTCATAGAGCAATACAGCACAGAGTCATAGAGTCATAGAGCACTACAGCACAGAGTCGTAGAATCATAGAGCACTATAGCACAGAGTCATAGAGCACTACAGCACAGTCTTAGAGGCATCATAGAGCACTACAGCACAGAGTCGTAGAATCATAGAGCACGACAGCAACAGTCATAGAGTCATAGAGCACTACAGCACAGAGTCATAGAGCACTAAAGCACAGATTCATAGATCACTACAGCACAGAGTCATAGAGCAATACAGCACAGTGTCATAGAGTCATAGAGGACTACAGCACAGAGTCGTAGAATCATAGAGCACTACAGCACAGAGTCATAGAGCACTAAAGCACAGATTCATAGATGACTACAGCACAGAGTCATAGAGCAATACAGCACAGAGTCATAGAGTCATAGAGCACTACAGCACAGAGTCGTAGAATCATAGAGTACTATAGCACAGAGTCATAGAGTCATAGAGCACAACAGCACAGAGTAATAGAATCATAGAGTAGAATAGCACAGAGTCACAGAATCATAGAGCACTACAGCACAGTCTTGGAGTCATAGAGCACTACAGCATAGAGTCATAGAGTCATAGAGCACTACCGCATAGTCATAGAGCACTACAGCACAGAGTCATAGAGACATAGAGCACTACAGCACAGTGTCATAGAGTGATAGAGCACTACAGCACAGAATCAAAGAGGACATGGAGCAATACAGCACAGAGTCACAGAGTCAAGAGCAGTAAAGCACAGAGTCATAGAGCACTACAGCACAGAGTCATAGAGCACTACAGCACAGAGTCATAGGGCACTAAAGCACAGAGTCATAGAGTCATACAGCACTACAGAACAGAGTCACAGAGCACGACAGCACAGAGTCATAGACTCACAGAGCACTAGAGCACAGAGTCATAGAGTGATAGAGCACTACAGCATACAGTCATAGAGCACTACAGCACAGAGTAATAGAGTCAAAGAGCACTAAAGCACAGATCCATAGATCACTACAGCACAGAGTGATAGAGCACCTACAGCACAGAGTCATAGTATCATAGAGCACTGCAGTACTGAGTCAGAGAGCACTACAGCACATAGTCATAGAGCTCACAGAGCACTACAGCACAGAGTCATAGAGCACTACAGCACAGTCATAGAGTCATAGAGCACTACAGCACAGAGTCATAGAGCACTAAAGCACAGATTCATAGATCACTACAGCACAGAGTCATAGAGCAATACAGCACAGAGTTAATAGAGTCATAGAGGACTACAGCACAGAGTCGTAGAATCATAGAGCAGTACAGCACAGAGTCATAGAGCACTAAAGCACAGATTCATAGATCACTACAGCACAGAGTCATAGAGCAATACAGCACAGAGTCATGGAGTCATAGAGCACTACAGCACAGAGTCGTAGAATCATAGAGCACTACAGCACAGAGTCATAGAGCACTACAGCACAGTCTTAGAGCCATAGAGCACTACAGCACAGAGTCGTAGAATCATAGAGCACTACAGCACAGTCATAGAGTCATAGGAGCACTACAGCACAGAGTCATAGAGCACTAAAGCACAGATTCATAGATCACTACAGCACAGAGTTGTAGAATCATAGAGCACTACAGCACAGAGTCATAGAGCACTACAGCACAGTCTTAGAGTCATAGAGCACTACAGCACAGAGTCGTAGAATCATAGAGCACTACAGCACAGAGTCATAGAATGATAGAGCACTACAGCACAGAATCAAAGAGACATGGAGCAATACAGCACAGAGTCACAGAGTCAAAGAGCACTAAAGCACAGAGTCATAGAGCACTACAGCACAGAGTCATAGAGCACTACAGCACAGAGTCATAGGGCACTACAGCACAGAGTTATAGAGTCATAGAGCACTACAGCACAGAGTCATAGAGTCATAGAGCACTACAGCACAGAGTCACAGAGCATTACAGCACAGAGTCATAGAGTCATACAGCACTACAGAACAGAGTCATAGAGTCATAGAGCACTACAGCACAGAGTCGTAGGAATCATAGAGCACTATAGCACAGAGTCATAGAGCACTACAGCACAGTCTATGAGTCAGAGAGCACTACAGCACTAGAGTCGTAGAATCATAGAGCACTACAGCACAGAGTCATAGAGCACTAAAGCACAGATTCATAGATCACTACAGCACAGAGTCATAGAGCAATACAGCACAGTGTCATAGAGTCATAGAGCACTACAGCACAGAGTCGTAGAATCATAGAGTACTATAGGCACAGAGTCATAGAGTCATAGAGCACAACAGCACAGAGTAATAGAATCATAGAGTAGAATAGCACAGAGTCACAGAATCATAGAGCACTACAGCACAGTCTTGGAGTCATAGAGCACTACAGCAACAGCACAGAGTCATAGAGACATAGAGCACTACAGCACAGTGTCATAGAGTGATAGAGCACTACAGCACAGAATCAAAGAGACATGGAGCAATACAGCACAGAGTCACAGAGTCAAGAGCACTGAAGCACAGAGTCATAGAGCACTACAGCACAGAGTCATAGAGCACTACAGCACAGAGTCATAGGGCACTAAAGCACAGAGTCATAGAGTCATAGAGCACTACAGCACAGAGTCAGAGAGTCATACAGCACTACAGAACAGAGTCACAGAGCACGACAGCACAGAGTCATAGACTCACAGAGCACTAGAGCACAGAGTCATAGAGTGATAGAGCACTACAGCATACAGTCATAGAGCACTACAGCACAGAGTAATAGAGTCAAAGAGCACTAAAGCACAGATCCATAGATCACTACAGCACAGAGTGATAGAGCACTACAGCACAGAGTCATAGTATCATAGAGCACTGCAGTACTGAGTCAGAGAGCACTACAGCACATAGTCATAGAGTCACAGAGCACTACAGCACAGAGTCATAGAGCACTACAGCACAGAGTTATAGAGTCATAGAGGACTACAGCACAGAGTCGTAGAATCATAGAGCAGTACAGCACAGAGTCATAGAGCACTAAAGCACAGATTCATAGATCACTACAGCACAGAGTCATAGAGCAATACAGCACAGAGTCATGGAGTCATAGAGCACTACAGCACAGAGTCGTAGAATCATAGAGCACTACAGCACAGAGTCATAGAGCACTACAGCACAGTCTTAGAGCCATAGAGCACTACAGCACAGAGTCGTAGAATCATAGAGCACTACAGCACAGTCATAGCGTCATAGAGCACTACAGCACAGAGTCATAGAGCACTAAAGCACAGATTCATAGATCACTACAGCACAGAGTCGTAGAATCATAGAGCACTACAGCACAGAGTCATAGAGCACTACAGCACAGTCTTAGAGTCATAGAGCACTACAGCACAGAGTCGTAGAATCATAGAGCACTACAGCACAGAGTCATAGAATGATAGAGCACTACAGCACAGAATCAAAGAGACATGGAGCAATACAGCACAGAGTCACAGAGTCAAAGAGCACTAAAGCACAGAGTCATAGAGCACTACAGCACAGAGTCATAGAGCACTACAGCACAGAGTCATAGGGCACTACAGCACAGAGTCATAGAGTCATAGAGCACTACAGCACAGAGTCATAGAGTCATAGAGCACTACAGCACAGAGTCACAGAGCATTACAGCACAGAGTCATAGAGTCATACAGCACTACAGAACAGAGTCATAGAGTCATAGAGGACTACAGCACAGAGTCGTAGAATCATAGAGCACTATAGCACAGAGTCATAGAGCACTACAGCACAGTCTAAGAGTCAGAGAGCACTACAGCACAGAGTCGTAGAATCATAGAGCACTACAGCACAGAGTCATAGAGCACTAAAGCACAGATTCATAGATCACTACAGCACAGAGTCATAGAGCAATACAGCACAGTGTCATAGAGTCATAGAGCACTACAGCACAGAGTCGTAGAATCATAGAGTACTATAGCACAGAGTCATAGAGTCATAGAGCACAACAGCACAGAGTAATAGAATCATAGAGTAGAATAGCACAGAGTCACAGAATCATAGAGCACTACAGCACAGTCTTGGAGTCATAGAGCACTACAGCACAGAGTCATAGAGACATAGAGCACTACAGCACAGTGTCATAGAGTGATAGAGCACTACAGCACAGAATCAAAGAGACATGGAGCAATACAGCACAGAGTCAGAGAGCACTACAGCACAGAGTCGTAGAATCATAGAGCACTACAGCACAGAGTCATAGAGCACTACAGCACAGAGTCATAGAGCACTACAGCACAGAGTCATAGGGCACTAAAGCACAGAGTCATAGAGTCATAGAGCACTACAGCACAGAGTCAGAGAGTCATACAGCACTACAGAACAGAGTCACAGAGCACGACAGCACAGAGTCATAGACTCACAGAGCACTAGAGCACAGAGTCATAGAGTGATAGAGCACTACAGCATACAGTCATAGAGCACTACAGCACAGAGTAATAGAGTCAAAGAGCACTAAAGCACAGATCCATAGATCACTACAGCACAGAGTGATAGAGCACTACAGCACAGAGTCATAGTATCATAGAGCACTGCAGTACTGAGTCAGAGAGCACTACAGCACATAATCATAGAGTCACAGAGCACTACAGCACAGAGTCATAGAGCACTACAGCACAGTCATAGAGTCATAGAGCACTACAGCACAGAGTCGTAGAATCATAGAGCACTACAGCACAGTCATAGAGTCATAGAGCACTACAGCACAGAGTCATAGAGCACTAAAGCACAGATTCATAGATCACTACAGCACAGAGTCATAGAGCAATACAGCACAGAGTTATAGAGTCATAGAGGACTACAGCACAGAGTCGTAGAATCATAGAGCAGTACAGCACAGAGTCATAGAGCACTAAAGCACAGATTCATAGATCACTACAGCACAGAGTCATAGAGCAATACAGCACAGAGTCATGGAGTCATAGAGCACTACAGCACAGAGTCGTAGAATCATAGAGCACTACAGCACAGAGTCATAGAGCACTACAGCACAGTCTTAGAGTCATAGAGCACTACAGCACAGAGTCGTAGAATCATAGAGCACTACAGCACAGTCATAGAGTCATAGAGCACAACAGCACAGAGTCATAGAGCACTAAAGCACAGATTCATAGATCACTACAGCACAGAGTCATAGAGCAATACAGCACAGAGTCATAGAGTCATAGAGCACTACAGCACAGAGTCGTAGAATCATAGAGCACTACAGCACAGAGTCATAGAGCACTACAGCACAGTCTTAGAGTCATAGAGCACTACAGCACAGAGTCGTAGAATCATAGAGCACTACAGCACAGAGTCATAGAATGATAGAGCACTACAGCACAGAATCAAAGAGACATGGAGCAATACAGCACAGAGTCACAGAGTCAAAGAGCACTAAAGCACAGAGTCATAAAGCACTACAGCACAGAGTCATAGAGCACTACAGCACAGAGTCATAGGGCACTACAGCACAGAGTCATAGAGTCATAGAGCACTACAGCACAGAGTCATAGAGTCATAGAGCACGACAGCACAGAGTCACAGAGCATTACAGCACAGAGTCATAGAGTCATACAGCACTACAGAACAGAGTCATAGAGCAATACAGCACAGAGTCATAGAGTCATAGAGCACTACAGCACAGAGTCGTAGAATCATAGAGCACTATAGCACAGAGTCATAGAGCACTACAGCACAGTCTAAGAGTCAGAGAGCACTACAGCACAGAGTCGTAGAATCATAGAGCACTACAGCACAGAGTCATAGAGCACTAAAGCACAGATTCATAGATGACTACAGCACAGAGTCATAGAGCAATACAGCACAGAGTCATAGAGTCATAGAGCACTACAGCACAGAGTCGTAGAATCATAGAGCACTACAGCACAGAGTCATAGAGCACTAAAGCACAGATTCATAGATGACTACAGCACAGAGTCATAGAGCAATACAGCACAGAGTCATAGAGTCATAGAGCACTACAGCACAGAGTCGTAGAATCATAGAGTACTATAGCACAGAGTCATAGAGTCATAGAGCACAACAGCACAGAGTAATAGAATCATAGAGTAGAATAGCACAGAGTCACAGAATCATAGAGCACTACAGCACAGTCTTGGAGTCATAGAGCACTACAGCATAGAGTCATAGAGTCATAGAGCACTACCGCATAGTCATAGAGCACTGCAGCACAGAGTCATAGAGACATAGAGCACTACAGCACAGTGTCATAGAGTGATAGAGCACTACAGCACAGAATCAAAGAGACATGGAGCAATACAGCACAGAGTCACAGAGTCAAGAGCACTAAAGCACAGATTCATAGAGCACTACAGCACAGAGTCATAGAGCACTACAACACAGAGTCATAGGGCACTAAAGCACAGAGTCATAGAGTCATAGAGCACTACAGCACAGAGTCATAGAGCACTACAGCACAGAGTCATAGGGCACTAAAGCACAGAGTCATAGAGTAATAGAGCACTACAGCACAGAGTCAGAGAATCATAGAGCACTACAACACAGAGTCACAGAGCATTACAGCACAGAGTCATAGAGTCATACAGCACTACAGAACAGAGTCACAGAGCACTACAGCACAGAGTCATAGACTCACAGAGCACTAGAGCACAGAGTCATAGAGTGATAGAGCACTACAGCATACAGTCATAGAGCACTACAGCACAGAGTAATAGAGTCAAAGAGCACTAAAGCACAGATCCATAGATCACTACAGCACAGAGTGATAGAGCACTACAGCACAGAGTCATAGTATCATAGAGCACTGCAGTACTGAGTCAGAGAGTACTACAGCACATAGTCATAGAGTCACAGAGCACTACAGCACAGAGTCATAGAGCACTACAGCACAGTCATAGAGTCATAGAGCACTACAGCACAGAGTCGTAGGATCATAGAGCACTACAGCACAGTCATAGAGTCATAGAGCACTACAGCACAGAGTCATAGAGCACTAAAGCACAGATTCATAGATCACTACAGCACAGAGTCATAGAGCAATACAGCACAGAGTTATAGAGTCATAGAGGACTACAGCACAGAGTCGTAGAATCATAGAGCAGTACAGCACAGAGTCATAGAGCACTAAAGCACAGATTCATAGATCACTACAGCACAGAGTCATAGAGCAATACAGCACAGAGTCATGGAGTCATAGAGCACTACAGCACAGAGTCGTAGAATCATAGAGCACTACAGCACAGAGTCATAGAGCACTACAGCACAGTCTTAGAGTCATAGAGCACTACAGCACAGAGTCGTAGAATCATAGAGCACTACAGCACAGTCATAGAGTCATAGAGCACTACAGCACAGAGTCATAGAGCACTAAAGCACAGATTCATAGATCACTACAGCACAGAGTCATAGAGCAATACAGCACAGAGTCATAGAGTCATAGAGCACTACAGCACAGAGTCGTAGAATCTTAGAGCACTACAGCACAGAGTCATAGAGCACTACAGCACAGTCTTAGAGTCATAGAGCACTACAGCACAGAGTCGTAGAATCATAGAGCACTACAGCACAGAGTCATAGAATCATAGAGCACTACAGCACAGAATCAAAGAGACATGGAGCAATACAGCACAGAGTCACAGAGTCAAAGAGCACTAAAGCACAGAGTCATAGAGCACTACAGCACAGAGTCATAGACTCACAGAGCACTAGAGCACAGAGTCATAGAGTGATAGAGCACTAAAGCATACAGTCATAGAGCACTACAGCACAGAGTAATAGAGTCAAAGAGCACTAAAGCACAGATCCATAGATCACTACAGCACAGAGTGATAGAGCACTACAGCACAGAGTCATAGTATCATAGAGCACTGCAGTACTGAGTCAGAGAGTACTACAGCACATAGTCATAGAGTCACAGAGCACTACAGCACAGAGTGATAGAGCACTACAGCACAGTCATAGAGTCATAGAGCACTACAGCACAGAGTCGTAGAATCATAGAGCACTACAGCACAGTCATAGAGTCATAGAGCACTACAGCACAGAGTCATAGAGCACTAAAGCACAGATTCATAGATCACTACAGCACAGAGTCATAGAGCAATACAGCACAGAGTTATAGAGTCATAGAGGACTACAGCACAGAGTCGTAGAATCATAGAGCAGTACAGCACAGAGTCATAGAGCACTAAAGCACAGATTCATAGATCACTACAGCACAGAGTCATAGAGCAATACAGCACAGAGTCATGGAGTCATAGAGCACTACAGCACAGAGTCGTAGAATCATAGAGCACTACAGCACAGAGTCATAGAGCACTACAGCACAGAGTCATAGAGCACTACAGCACAGAGTCATAGGGCACTAAAGCACAGAGTCATAGAGTCATAGAGCACTACAGCACAGAGTCAGAGAGTCATACAGCACTACAGAACAGAGTCACAGAGCACGACAGCACAGAGTCATAGACTCACAGAGCACTAGAGCACAGAGTCATAGAGTGATAGAGCACTACAGCATACAGTCATAGAGCACTACAGCACAGAGTAATAGAGTCAAAGAGCACTAAAGCACAGATCCATAGATCACTACAGCACAGAGTGATAGAGCACTACAGCACAGAGTCATAGTATCATAGAGCACTGCAGTACTGAGTCAGAGAGCACTACAGCACATAATCATAGAGTCACAGAGCACTACAGCACAGAGTCATAGAGCACTACAGCACAGTCATAGAGTCATAGAGCACTACAGCACAGAGTCGTAGAATCATAGAGCACTACAGCACAGTCATAGAGTCATAGAGCACTACAGCACAGAGTCATAGAGCACTAAAGCACAGATTCATAGATCACTACAGCACAGAGTCATAGAGCAATACAGCACAGAGTTATAGAGTCATAGAGGACTACAGCACAGAGTCGTAGAATCATAGAGCAGTACAGCACAGAGTCATAGAGCACTAAAGCACAGATTCATAGATCACTACAGCACAGAGTCATAGAGCAATACAGCACAGAGTCATGGAGTCATAGAGCACTACAGCACAGAGTCGTAGAATCATAGAGCACTACAGCACAGAGTCATAGAGCACTACAGCACAGTCTTAGAGTCATAGAGCACTACAGCACAGAGTCGTAGAATCATAGAGCACTACAGCACAGTCATAGAGTCATAGAGCACAACAGCACAGAGTCATAGAGCACTAAAGCACAGATTCATAGATCACTACAGCACAGAGTCACAGAGCAATACAGCACAGAGTCATAGAGTCATAGAGCACTACAGCACAGAGTCGTAGAATCATAGAGCACTACAGCACAGAGTCATAGAGCACTACAGCACAGTCTTAGAGTCATAGAGCACTACAGCACAGAGTCGTAGAATCATAGAGCACTACAGCACAGAGTCATAGAATGATAGAGCACTACAGCACAGAATCAAAGAGACATGGAGCAATACAGCACAGAGTCACAGAGTCAAAGAGCACTAAAGCACAGAGTCATAAAGCACTACAGCACAGAGTCATAGAGCACTACAGCACAGAGTCATAGGGCACTACAGCACAGAGTCATAGAGTCATAGAGCACTACAGCACAGAGTCATAGAGTCATAGAGCACGACAGCACAGAGTCACAGAGCATTACAGCACAGAGTCATAGAGTCATACAGCACTACAGAACAGAGTCATAGAGCAATACAGCACAGAGTCATAGAGTCATAGAGCACTACAGCACAGAGTCGTAGAATCATAGAGCACTATAGCACAGAGTCATAGAGCACTACAGCACAGTCTAAGAGTCAGAGAGCACTACAGCACAGAGTCGTAGAATCATAGAGCACTACAGCACAGAGTCATAGAGCACTAAAGCACAGATTCATAGATGACTACAGCACAGAGTCATAGAGCAATACAGCACAGAGTCATAGAGTCATAGAGCACTACAGCACAGAGTCGTAGAATCATAGAGCACTACAGCACAGAGTCATAGAGCACTAAAGCACAGATTCATAGATGACTACAGCACAGAGTCATAGAGCAATACAGCACAGAGTCATAGAGTCATAGAGCACTACAGCACAGAGTCGTAGAATCATAGAGTACTATAGCACAGAGTCATAGAGTCATAGAGCACAACAGCACAGAGTAATAGAATCATAGAGTAGAATAGCACAGAGTCACAGAATCATAGAGCACTACAGCACAGTCTTGGAGTCATAGAGCACTACAGCATAGAGTCATAGAGTCATAGAGCACTACCGCATAGTCATAGAGCACTGCAGCACAGAGTCATAGAGACATAGAGCACTACAGCACAGTGTCATAGAGTGATAGAGCACTACAGCACAGAATCAAAGAGACATGGAGCAATACAGCACAGAGTCACAGAGTCAAGAGCACTAAAGCACAGATTCATAGAGCACTACAGCACAGAGTCATAGAGCACTACAACACAGAGTCATAGGGCACTAAAGCACAGAGTCATAGAGTCATAGAGCACTACAGCACAGAGTCATAGAGCACTACAGCACAGAGTCATAGGGCACTAAAGCACAGAGTCATAGAGTAATAGAGCACTACAGCACAGAGTCAGAGAATCATAGAGCACTACAACACAGAGTCACAGAGCATTACAGCACAGAGTCATAGAGTCATACAGCACTACAGAACAGAGTCACAGAGCACTACAGCACAGAGTCATAGACTCACAGAGCACTAGAGCACAGAGTCATAGAGTGATAGAGCACTACAGCATACAGTCATAGAGCACTACAGCACAGAGTAATAGAGTCAAAGAGCACTAAAGCACAGATCCATAGATCACTACAGCACAGAGTGATAGAGCACTACAGCACAGAGTCATAGTATCATAGAGCACTGCAGTACTGAGTCAGAGAGTACTACAGCACATAGTCATAGAGTCACAGAGCACTACAGCACAGAGTCATAGAGCACTACAGCACAGTCATAGAGTCATAGAGCACTACAGCACAGAGTCGTAGGATCATAGAGCACTACAGCACAGTCATAGAGTCATAGAGCACTACAGCACAGAGTCATAGAGCACTAAAGCACAGATTCATAGATCACTACAGCACAGAGTCATAGAGCAATACAGCACAGAGTTATAGAGTCATAGAGGACTACAGCACAGAGTCGTAGAATCATAGAGCAGTACAGCACAGAGTCATAGAGCACTAAAGCACAGATTCATAGATCACTACAGCACAGAGTCATAGAGCAATACAGCACAGAGTCATGGAGTCATAGAGCACTACAGCACAGAGTCGTAGAATCATAGAGCACTACAGCACAGAGTCATAGAGCACTACAGCACAGTCTTAGAGTCATAGAGCACTACAGCACAGAGTCGTAGAATCATAGAGCACTACAGCACAGTCATAGAGTCATAGAGCACTACAGCACAGAGTCATAGAGCACTAAAGCACAGATTCATAGATCACTACAGCACAGAGTCATAGAGCAATACAGCACAGAGTCATAGAGTCATAGAGCACTACAGCACAGAGTCGTAGAATCTTAGAGCACTACAGCACAGAGTCATAGAGCACTACAGCACAGTCTTAGAGTCATAGAGCACTACAGCACAGAGTCGTAGAATCATAGAGCACTACAGCACAGAGTCATAGAATCATAGAGCACTACAGCACAGAATCAAAGAGACATGGAGCAATACAGCACAGAGTCACAGAGTCAAAGAGCACTAAAGCACAGAGTCATAGAGCACTACAGCACAGAGTCATAGACTCACAGAGCACTAGAGCACAGAGTCATAGAGTGATAGAGCACTAAAGCATACAGTCATAGAGCACTACAGCACAGAGTAATAGAGTCAAAGAGCACTAAAGCACAGATCCATAGATCACTACAGCACAGAGTGATAGAGCACTACAGCACAGAGTCATAGTATCATAGAGCACTGCAGTACTGAGTCAGAGAGTACTACAGCACATAGTCATAGAGTCACAGAGCACTACAGCACAGAGTGATAGAGCACTACAGCACAGTCATAGAGTCATAGAGCACTACAGCACAGAGTCGTAGAATCATAGAGCACTACAGCACAGTCATAGAGTCATAGAGCACTACAGCACAGAGTCATAGAGCACTAAAGCACAGATTCATAGATCACTACAGCACAGAGTCATAGAGCAATACAGCACAGAGTTATAGAGTCATAGAGGACTACAGCACAGAGTCGTAGAATCATAGAGCAGTACAGCACAGAGTCATAGAGCACTAAAGCACAGATTCATAGATCACTACAGCACAGAGTCATAGAGCAATACAGCACAGAGTCATGGAGTCATAGAGCACTACAGCACAGAGTCGTAGAATCATAGAGCACTACAGCACAGAGTCATAGAGCACTACAGCACAGTCTTAGAGTCATAGAGCACTACAGCACAGAGTCGTAGAATCATAGAGCACTACAGCACAGTCATAGAGTCATAGAGCACTACAGCACACAGTCATAGAATCATAGAGCACTACAGCACAGAGTCATAGAGCACTACAGCACAGTCTTAGAGTCATAGAGCACTACAGCACAGAGTCGTAGAATCATAGAGCACTACAGCACAGAATCAAAGAGACATGGAGCAATACAGCACAGAGTCACAGAGTCAAAGAGCACTAAAGCACAGAGTCATAGAGCACTACAGCACAGAGTCATAGAGCACTACAGCACAGAGTCATAGGGCACTACAGCACAGAGTCATAGAGTCATAGAGCACTACAGCACAGAGTCGTAGAATCATAGAGCACTACAGCACAGAGTCATAGAGCACTAAAGCACAGATTCATAGATGACTACAGCACAGAGTCATAGAGCAATACAGCACAGAGTCATAGAGTCATAGAGCACTACAGCACAGAGTCGTAGAATCATAGAGTACTATAGCACAGAGTCATAGAGTCATAGAGCACAACAGCACAGAGTAATAGAATCATAGAGTAGAATAGCACAGAGTCACAGAATCATAGAGCACTACAGCACAGTCTTGGAGTCATAGAGCACTACAGCATAGAGTCATAGAGTCATAGAGCACTACCGCATAGTCATAGAGCACTGCAGCACAGAGTCATAGAGACATAGAGCACTACAGCACAGTGTCATAGAGTCAAGAGCACTAAAGCACAGAGTCATAGAGCACTACAGCACAGAGTCATAGAGCACTACAACACAGAGTCATAGGGCACTAAAGCACAGAGTCATAGAGTCATAGAGCACTACAGCACAGAGTCATAGAGCACTACAGCACAGAGTCATAGGGCACTAAAGCACAGAGTCATAGAGTCATAGAGCACTACAGCACAGAGTCAGAGAGTCATAGAGCACTACAACACAGAGTCACAGAGCATTACAGCACAGAGTCATAGAGTCATACAGCACTACAGAACAGAGTCACAGAGCACTACAGCACAGAGTCATAGACTCACAGAGCACTAGAGCACAGAGTCATAGAGTGATAGAGCACTACAGCATACAGTCATAGAGCACTACAGCACAGAGTAATAGAGTCAAAGAGCACTACAGCACAGAGTCATAGTATCATAGAGCACTGCAGTACTGAGTCAGAGAGTACTACAGCACATAGTCATAGAGTCACAGAGCACTACAGCACAGAGTGATAGAGCACTACAGCACAGTCATAGAGTCATAGAGCACTACAGCACAGAGTCGTAGAATCATAGAGCACTACAGCACAGTCATAGAGTCATAGAGCACTACAGCACAGAGTCATAGAGCACTAAAGCACAGATTCATAGATCACTACAGCACAGAGTCATAGAGCAATACAGCACAGAGTTATAGAGTCATAGAGGACTACAGCACAGAGTCGTAGAATCATAGAGCAGTACAGCACAGAGTCATAGAGCACTAAAGCACAGATTCATAGATCACTACAGCACAGAGTCATAGAGCAATACAGCACAGAGTCATGGAGTCATAGAGCACTACAGCACAGAGTCGTAGAATCATAGAGTACTATAGCACAGAGTCATAGAGTCATAGAGCACAACAGCACAGAGTAATAGAATCATAGAGTAGAATAGCACAGAGTCACAGAATCATAGAGCACTACAGCACAGTCTTGGAGTCATAGAGCACTACAGCATAGAGTCATAGAGTCATAGAGCACTACCACATAGTCATAGAGCACTACAGCACAGAGTCATAGAGACATAGAGCACTACAGCACAGAGTCACAGAGCATTACAGCACAGAGTCATAGAGTCATACAGCACTACAGAACAGAGTCACAGAGCACTACAGCACAGAGTCATAGACTCACAGAGCACTACAGCACAGAGTCATAGAGCAATACAGCACAGAGTCATGGAGTCATAGAGCACTACAGCACAGAGTCGTAGAATCATAGAGCACTACAGCACAGAGTCATAGAGCACTACAGCACAGTCTTAGAGTCATAGAGCACTACAGCACAGAGTCGTAGAATCATAGAGCACTACAGCACAGTCATAGAGTCATAGAGCACTACAGCACAGAGTCATAGAGCACTAAAGCACAGATTCATAGATCACTACAGCACAGAGTCATAGAGCAATACAGCACAGAGTCATAGAGTCATAGAGCACTACAGCACAGAGTCACAGAGCATTACAGCACAGAGTCATAGAGTCATACAGCACTACAGAACAGAGTCATAGAGCAATACAGCACAGAGTCATAGAGTCATAGAGCACTACAGCACAGAGTCGTAGAATCATAGAGCACTATAGCACAGAGTCATAGAGCACTACAGCACAGTCTTAGAGTCATAGAGCACTACAGCACAGAGTCGTAGAATCATAGAGCACGACAGCACAGTCATAGAGTCATAGAGCACTACAGCACAGAGTCATAGAGCACTAAAGCACAGATTCATAGATCACTACAGCACAGAGTCATAGAGCAATACAGCACAGTGTCATAGAGTCATAGAGGACTACAGCACAGAGTCGTAGAATCATAGAGCACTACAGCACAGAGTCATAGAGCACTAAAGCACAGATTCATAGATGACTACAGCACAGAGTCATAGAGCAATACAGCACAGAGTCATAGAGTCATAGAGCACTACAGCACAGAGTCGTAGAATCATAGAGTACTATAGCACAGAGTCATAGAGTCATAGAGCACAACAGCACAGAGTAATAGAATCATAGAGTAGAATAGCACAGAGTCACAGAATCATAGAGCACTACAGCACAGTCTTGGAGTCATAGAGCACTACAGCATAGAGTCATAGAGTCATAGAGCACTACCGCATAGTCATAGAGCACTACAGCACAGAGTCATAGAGACATAGAGCACTACAGCACAGTGTCATAGAGTGATAGAGCACTACAGCACAGAATCAAAGAGACATGGAGCAATACAGCACAGAGTCACAGAGTCAAGAGCAGTAAAGCACAGAGTCATAGAGCACTACAGCACAGAGTCATAGAGCACTACAGCACAGAGTCATAGGGCACTAAAGCACAGAGTCATAGAGTCATACAGCACTACAGAACAGAGTCACAGAGCACGACAGCACAGAGTCATAGACTCACAGAGCACTAGAGCACAGAGTCATAGAGTGATAGAGCACTACAGCATACAGTCATAGAGCACTACAGCACAGAGTAATAGAGTCAAAGAGCACTAAAGCACAGATCCATAGATCACTACAGCACAGAGTGATAGAGCACTACAGCACAGAGTCATAGTATCATAGAGCACTGCAGTACTGAGTCAGAGAGCACTACAGCACATAGTCATAGAGTCACAGAGCACTACAGCACAGAGTCATAGAGCACTACAGCACAGTCATAGAGTCATAGAGCACTACAGCACAGAGTCATAGAGCACTAAAGCACAGATTCATAGATCACTACAGCACAGAGTCATAGAGCAATACAGCACAGAGTTATAGAGTCATAGAGGACTACAGCACAGAGTCGTAGAATCATAGAGCAGTACAGCACAGAGTCATAGAGCACTAAAGCACAGATTCATAGATCACTACAGCACAGAGTCATAGAGCAATACAGCACAGAGTCATGGAGTCATAGAGCACTACAGCACAGAGTCGTAGAATCATAGAGCACTACAGCACAGAGTCATAGAGCACTACAGCACAGTCTTAGAGCCATAGAGCACTACAGCACAGAGTCGTAGAATCATAGAGCACTACAGCACAGTCATAGAGTCATAGAGCACTACAGCACAGAGTCATAGAGCACTAAAGCACAGATTCATAGATCACTACAGCACAGAGTTGTAGAATCATAGAGCACTACAGCACAGAGTCATAGAGCACTACAGCACAGTCTTAGAGTCATAGAGCACTACAGCACAGAGTCGTAGAATCATAGAGCACTACAGCACAGAGTCATAGAATGATAGAGCACTACAGCACAGAATCAAAGAGACATGGAGCAATACAGCACAGAGTCACAGAGTCAAAGAGCACTAAAGCACAGAGTCATAGAGCACTACAGCACAGAGTCATAGAGCACTACAGCACAGAGTCATAGGGCACTACAGCACAGAGTTATAGAGTCATAGAGCACTACAGCACAGAGTCATAGAGTCATAGAGCACTACAGCACAGAGTCACAGAGCATTACAGCACAGAGTCATAGAGTCATACAGCACTACAGAACAGAGTCATAGAGTCATAGAGCACTACAGCACAGAGTCGTAGAATCATAGAGCACTATAGCACAGAGTCATAGAGCACTACAGCACAGTCTATGAGTCAGAGAGCACTAAAGCACAGATTCATAGATCACTACAGCACAGAGTCATAGAGCAATACAGCACAGTGTCATAGAGTCATAGAGCACTACAGCACAGAGTCGTAGAATCATAGAGTACTATAGCACAGAGTCATAGAGTCATAGAGCACAACAGCACAGAGTAATAGAATCATAGAGTAGAATAGCACAGAGTCACAGAATCATAGAGCACTACAGCACAGTCTTGGAGTCATAGAGCACTACAGCACAGAGTCATAGAGACATAGAGCACTACAGCACAGTGTCATAGAGTGATAGAGCACTACAGCACAGAATCAAAGAGACATGGAGCAATACAGCACAGAGTCACAGAGTCAAGAGCACTGAAGCACAGAGTCATAGAGCACTACAGCACAGAGTCATAGAGCACTACAGCACAGAGTCAAAGGGCACTAAAGCACAGAGTCATAGAGTCATAGAGCACTACAGCACAGAGTCAGAGAGTCATACAGCACTACAGAACAGAGTCACAGAGCACGACAGCACAGAGTCATAGACTCACAGAGCACTAGAGCACAGAGTCATAGAGTGATAGAGCACTACAGCATACAGTCATAGAGCACTACAGCACAGAGTAATAGAGTCAAAGAGCACTAAAGCACAGATCCATAGATCACTACAGCACAGAGTGATAGAGCACTACAGCACAGAGTCATAGTATCATAGAGCACTGCAGTACTGAGTCAGAGAGCACTACAGCACATAGTCATAGAGTCACAGAGCACTACAGCACAGAGTCATAGAGCACTACAGCACAGAGTTATAGAGTCATAGAGGACTACAGCACAGAGTCGTAGAATCATAGAGCAGTACAGCACAGAGTCATAGAGCACTAAAGCACAGATTCATAGATCACTACAGCACAGAGTCATAGAGCAATACAGCACAGAGTCATGGAGTCATAGAGCACTACAGCACAGAGTCGTAGAATCATAGAGCACTACAGCACAGAGTCATAGAGCACTACAGCACAGTCTTAGAGCCATAGAGCACTACAGCACAGAGTCGTAGAATCATAGAGCACTACAGCACAGTCATAGCGTCATAGAGCACTACAGCACAGAGTCATAGAGCACTAAAGCACAGATTCATAGATCACTACAGCACAGAGTCGTAGAATCATAGAGCACTACAGCACAGAGTCATAGAGCACTACAGCACAGTCTTAGAGTCATAGAGCACTACAGCACAGAGTCGTAGAATCATAGAGCACTACAGCACAGAGTCATAGAATGATAGAGCACTACAGCACAGAATCAAAGAGACATGGAGCAATACAGCACAGAGTCACAGAGTCAAAGAGCACTAAAGCACAGAGTCATAGAGCACTACAGCACAGAGTCATAGAGCACTACAGCACAGAGTCATAGGGCACTACAGCACAGAGTCATAGAGTCATAGAGCACTACAGCACAGAGTCATAGAGTCATAGAGCACTACAGCACAGAGTCACAGAGCATTACAGCACAGAGTCATAGAGTCATACAGCACTACAGAACAGAGTCATAGAGTCATAGAGCACTACAGCACAGAGTCGTA
Source organism: Mobula birostris (assembly GCF_030028105.1). Lineage (NCBI taxonomy): Eukaryota > Metazoa > Chordata > Chondrichthyes > Myliobatiformes > Myliobatidae > Mobula > Mobula birostris. Next base: position 28,014 of record NW_027274618.1, read on the forward strand.
GAATCATAGAGCACTATAGCACAGAGTCATAGAGCACTACAGCACAGTCTAAGAGTCAGAGAGCACTACAGCACAGAGTCGTAGAATCATAGAGCACTACAGCACAGAGTCATAGAGCACTAAAGCACAGATTCATAGATCACTACAGCACAGAGTCATAGAGCAATACAGCACAGTGTCATAGAGTCATAGAGCACTACAGCACAGAGTCGTAGAATCATAGAGTACTATAGCACAGAGTCATAGAGTCATAGAGCACAACAGCACAGAGTAATAGAATCATAGAGTAGAATAGCACAGAGTCACAGAATCATAGAGCACTACAGCACAGTCTTGGAGTCATAGAGCACTACAGCACAGAGTCATAGAGACATAGAGCACTACAGCACAGTGTCATAGAGTGATAGAGCACTACAGCACAGAATCAAAGAGACATGGAGCAATACAGCACAGAGTCAGAGAGCACTACAGCACAGAGTCGTAGAATCATAGAGCACTACAGCACAGAGTCATAGAGCACTACAGCACAGAGTCATAGAGCACTACAGCACAGAGTCATAGGGCACTAAAGCACAGAGTCATAGAGTCATAGAGCACTACAGCACAGAGTCAGAGAGTCATACAGCACTACAGAACAGAGTCACAGAGCACGACAGCACAGAGTCATAGACTCACAGAGCACTAGAGCACAGAGTCATAGAGTGATAGAGCACTACAGCATACAGTCATAGAGCACTACAGCACAGAGTAATAGAGTCAAAGAGCACTAAAGCACAGATCCATAGATCACTACAGCACAGAGTGATAGAGCACTACAGCACAGAGTCATAGTATCATAGAGCACTGCAGTACTGAGTCAGAGAGCACTACAGCACATAATCATAGAGTCACAGAGCACTACAGCACAGAGTCATAGAGCACTACAGCACAGTCATAGAGTCATAGAGCACTACAGCACAGAGTCGTAGAATCATAGAGCACTACAGCACAGTCATAGAGTCATAGAGCACTACAGCACAGAGTCATAGAGCACTAAAGCACAGATTCATAGATCACTACAGCACAGAGTCATAGAGCAATACAGCACAGAGTTATAGAGTCATAGAGGACTACAGCACAGAGTCGTAGAATCATAGAGCAGTACAGCACAGAGTCATAGAGCACTAAAGCACAGATTCATAGATCACTACAGCACAGAGTCATAGAGCAATACAGCACAGAGTCATGGAGTCATAGAGCACTACAGCACAGAGTCGTAGAATCATAGAGCACTACAGCACAGAGTCATAGAGCACTACAGCACAGTCTTAGAGTCATAGAGCACTACAGCACAGAGTCGTAGAATCATAGAGCACTACAGCACAGTCATAGAGTCATAGAGCACAACAGCACAGAGTCATAGAGCACTAAAGCACAGATTCATAGATCACTACAGCACAGAGTCATAGAGCAATACAGCACAGAGTCATAGAGTCATAGAGCACTACAGCACAGAGTCGTAGAATCATAGAGCACTACAGCACAGAGTCATAGAGCACTACAGCACAGTCTTAGAGTCATAGAGCACTACAGCACAGAGTCGTAGAATCATAGAGCACTACAGCACAGAGTCATAGAATGATAGAGCACTACAGCACAGAATCAAAGAGACATGGAGCAATACAGCACAGAGTCACAGAGTCAAAGAGCACTAAAGCACAGAGTCATAAAGCACTACAGCACAGAGTCATAGAGCACTACAGCACAGAGTCATAGGGCACTACAGCACAGAGTCATAGAGTCATAGAGCACTACAGCACAGAGTCATAGAGTCATACAGCACTACAGAACAGAGTCATAGAGCAATACAGCACAGAGTCATAGAGTCATAGAGCACTACAGCACAGAGTCGTAGAATCATAGAGCACTATAGCACAGAATCATAGAGCACTACAGCACAGTCTAAGAGTCAGAGAGCACTACAGCACAGAGTCGTAGAATCATAGAGCACTACAGCACAGAGTCATAGAGCACTAAAGCACAGATTCATAGATGACTACAGCACAGAGTCATAGAGCAATACAGCACAGAGTCATAGAGTCATAGAGCACTACAGCACAGAGTCGTAGAATCATAGAGCACTACAGCACAGAGTCATAGAGCACTAAAGCACAGATTCATAGATGACTACAGCACAGAGTCATAGAGCAATACAGCACAGAGTCATAGAGTCATAGAGCACTACAGCACAGAGTCGTAGAATCATAGAGTACTATAGCACAGAGTCATAGAGTCATAGAGCACAACAGCACAGAGTAATAGAATCATAGAGTAGAATAGCACAGAGTCACAGAATCATAGAGCACTACAGCACAGTCTTGGAGTCATAGAGCACTACAGCATAGAGTCATAGAGTCATAGAGCACTACCGCATAGTCATAGAGCACTGCAGCACAGAGTCATAGAGACATAGAGCACTACAGCACAGTGTCATAGAGTGATAGAGCACTACAGCACAGAATCAAAGAGACATGGAGCAATACAGCACAGAGTCACAGAGTCAAGAGCACTAAAGCACAGATTCATAGAGCACTACAGCACAGAGTCATAGAGCACTACAACACAGAGTCATAGGGCACTAAAGCACAGAGTCATAGAGTCATAGAGCACTACAGCACAGAGTCATAGAGCACTACAGCACAGAGTCATAGGGCACTAAAGCACAGAGTCATAGAGTAATAGAGCACTACAGCACAGAGTCAGAGAATCATAGAGCACTACAACACAGAGTCACAGAGCATTACAGCACAGAGTCATAGAGTCATACAGCACTACAGAACAGAGTCACAGAGCACTACAGCACAGAGTCATAGACTCACAGAGCACTAGAGCACAGAGTCATAGAGTGATAGAGCACTACAGCATACAGTCATAGAGCACTACAGCACAGAGTAATAGAGTCAAAGAGCACTAAAGCACAGATCCATAGATCACTACAGCACAGAGTGATAGAGCACTACAGCACAGAGTCATAGTATCATAGAGCACTGCAGTACTGAGTCAGAGAGTACTACAGCACATAGTCATAGAGTCACAGAGCACTACAGCACAGAGTCATAGAGCACTACAGCACAGTCATAGAGTCATAGAGCACTACAGCACAGAGTCGTAGAATCATAGAGCACTACAGCACAGTCATAGAGTCATAGAGCACTACAGCACAGAGTCATAGAGCACTAAAGCACAGATTCATAGATCACTACAGCACAGAGTCATAGAGCAATACAGCACAGAGTTATAGAGTCATAGAGGACTACAGCACAGAGTCGTAGAATCATAGAGCAGTACAGCACAGAGTCATAGAGCACTAAAGCACAGATTCATAGATCACTACAGCACAGAGTCATAGAGCAATACAGCACAGAGTCATGGAGTCATAGAGCACTACAGCACAGAGTCGTAGAATCATAGAGCACTACAGCACAGAGTCATAGAGCACTACAGCACAGTCTTAGAGTCATAGAGCACTACAGCACAGAGTCGTAGAATCATAGAGCACTACAGCACAGTCATAGAGTCATAGAGCACTACAGCACAGAGTCATAGAGCACTAAAGCACAGATTCATAGATCACTACAGCACAGAGTCATAGAGCAATACAGCACAGAGTCATAGAGTCATAGAGCACTACAGCACAGAGTCGTAGAATCTTAGAGCACTACAGCACAGAGTCATAGAGCACTACAGCACAGTCTTAGAGTCATAGAGCACTACAGCACAGAGTCGTAGAATCATAGAGCACTACAGCACAGAGTCATAGAATCATAGAGCACTACAGCACAGAATCAAAGAGACATGGAGCAATACAGCACAGAGTCACAGAGTCAAAGAGCACTAAAGCACAGAGTCATAGAGCACTACAGCACAGAGTCATAGACTCACAGAGCACTAGAGCACAGAGTCATAGAGTGATAGAGCACTAAAGCATACAGTCATAGAGCACTACAGCACAGAGTAATAGAGTCAAAGAGCACTAAAGCACAGATCCATAGATCACTACAGCACAGAGTGATAGAGCACTACAGCACAGAGTCATAGTATCATAGAGCACTGCAGTACTGAGTCAGAGAGTACTACAGCACATAGTCATAGAGTCACAGAGCACTACAGCACAGAGTGATAGAGCACTACAGCACAGTCATAGAGTCATAGAGCACTACAGCACAGAGTCGTAGAATCATAGAGCACTACAGCACAGTCATAGAGTCATAGAGCACTACAGCACAGAGTCATAGAGCACTAAAGCACAGATTCATAGATCACTACAGCACAGAGTCATAGAGCAATACAGCACAGAGTTATAGAGTCATAGAGGACTACAGCACAGAGTCGTAGAATCATAGAGCAGTACAGCACAGAGTCATAGAGCACTAAAGCACAGATTCATAGATCACTACAGCACAGAGTCATAGAGCAATACAGCACAGAGTCATGGAGTCATAGAGCACTACAGCACAGAGTCGTAGAATCATAGAGCACTACAGCACAGAGTCATAGAGCACTACAGCACAGTCTTAGAGTCATAGAGCACTACAGCACAGAGTCGTAGAATCATAGAGCACTACAGCACAGTCATAGAGTCATAGAGCACTACAGCACACAGTCATAGAATCATAGAGCACTACAGCACAGAGTCATAGAGCACTACAGCACAGTCTTAGAGTCATAGAGCACTACAGCACAGAGTCGTAGAATCATAGAGCACTACAGCACAGAATCAAAGAGACATGGAGCAATACAGCACAGAGTCACAGAGTCAAAGAGCACTAAAGCACAGAGTCATAGAGCACTACAGCACAGAGTCATAGAGCACTACAGCACAGAGTCATAGGGCACTACAGCACAGAGTCATAGAGTCATAGAGCACTACAGCACAGAGTCGTAGAATCATAGAGCACTACAGCACAGAGTCATAGAGCACTAAAGCACAGATTCATAGATGACTACAGCACAGAGTCATAGAGCAATACAGCACAGAGTCATAGAGTCATAGAGCACTACAGCACAGAGTCGTAGAATCATAGAGTACTATAGCACAGAGTCATAGAGTCATAGAGCACAACAGCACAGAGTAATAGAATCATAGAGTAGAATAGCACAGAGTCACAGAATCATAGAGCACTACAGCACAGTCTTGGAGTCATAGAGCACTACAGCATAGAGTCATAGAGTCATAGAGCACTACCGCATAGTCATAGAGCACTGCAGCACAGAGTCATAGAGACATAGAGCACTACAGCACAGTGTCATAGAGTCAAGAGCACTAAAGCACAGAGTCATAGAGCACTACAGCACAGAGTCATAGAGCACTACAACACAGAGTCATAGGGCACTAAAGCACAGAGTCATAGAGTCATAGAGCACTACAGCACAGAGTCATAGAGCACTACAGCACAGAGTCATAGGGCACTAAAGCACAGAGTCATAGAGTCATAGAGCACTACAGCACAGAGTCAGAGAGTCATAGAGCACTACAACACAGAGTCACAGAGCATTACAGCACAGAGTCATAGAGTCATACAGCACTACAGAACAGAGTCACAGAGCACTACAGCACAGAGTCATAGACTCACAGAGCACTAGAGCACAGAGTCATAGAGTGATAGAGCACTACAGCATACAGTCATAGAGCACTACAGCACAGAGTAATAGAGTCAAAGAGCACTACAGCACAGAGTCATAGTATCATAGAGCACTGCAGTACTGAGTCAGAGAGTACTACAGCACATAGTCATAGAGTCACAGAGCACTACAGCACAGAGTGATAGAGTCATAGAGCACTACAGCACAGAGTCGTAGAATCATAGAGTACTATAGCACAGAGTCATAGAGTCATAGAGCACAACAGCACAGAGTAATAGAATCATAGAGTAGAATAGCACAGAGTCACAGAATCATAGAGCACTACAGCACAGTCTTGGAGTCATAGAGCACTACAGCATAGAGTCATAGAGTCATAGAGCACTACCGCATAGTCATAGAGCACTGCAGCACAGAGTCATAGAGACATAGAGCACTACAGCACAGTGTCATAGAGTCAAGAGCACTAAAGCACAGAGTCATAGAGCACTACAGCACAGAGTCATAGAGCACTACAACACAGAGTCATAGGGCACTAAAGCACAGAGTCATAGAGTCATAGAGCACTACAGCACAGAGTCATAGAGCACTACAGCACAGAGTCATAGGGCACTAAAGCACAGAGTCATAGAGTCATAGAGCACTACAGCACAGAGTCAGAGAGTCATAGAGCACTACAACACAGAGTCACAGAGCATTACAGCACAGAGTCATAGAGTCATACAGCACTACAGAACAGAGTCACAGAGCACTACAGCACAGAGTCATAGACTCACAGAGCACTAGAGCACAGAGTCATAGAGTGATAGAGCACTACAGCATACAGTCATAGAGCACTACAGCACAGAGTAATAGAGTCAAAGAGCACTACAGCACAGAGTCATAGTATCATAGAGCACTGCAGTACTGAGTCAGAGAGTACTACAGCACATAGTCATAGAGTCACAGAGCACTACAGCACAGAGTGATAGAGCACTACAGCACAGTCATAGAGTCATAGAGCACTACAGCACAGAGTCGTAGAATCATAGAGCACTACAGCACAGTCATAGAGTCATAGAGCACTACAGCACAGAGTCATAGAGCACTAAAGCACAGATTCATAGATCACTACAGCACAGAGTCATAGAGCAATACAGCACAGAGTTATAGAGTCATAGAGGACTACAGCACAGAGTCGTAGAATCATAGAGCAGTACAGCACAGAGTCATAGAGCACTAAAGCACAGATTCATAGATCACTACAGCACAGAGTCATAGAGCAATACAGCACAGAGTCATGGAGTCAGAGAGCACTACAGCACAGAGTCGTAGAATCATAGAGTACTATAGCACAGAGTCATAGAGTCATAGAGCACAACAGCACAGAGTAATAGAATCATAGAGTAGAATAGCACAGAGTCACAGAATCATAGAGCACTACAGCACAGTCTTGGAGTCATAGAGCACTACAGCATAGAGTCATAGAGTCATAGAGCACTACCACATAGTCATAGAGCACTACAGCACAGAGTCATAGAGACATAGAGCACTACAGCACAGAGTCACAGAGCATTACAGCACAGAGTCATAGAGTCATACAGCACTACAGAACAGAGTCACAGAGCACTACAGCACAGAGTCATAGACTCACAGAGCACTACAGCACAGAGTCATAGAGCAATACAGCACAGAGTCATGGAGTCATAGAGCACTACAGCACAGAGTCGTAGAATCATAGAGCACTACAGCACAGAGTCATAGAGCACTACAGCACAGTCTTAGAGTCATAGAGCACTACAGCACAGAGTCGTAGAATCATAGAGCACTACAGCACAGTCATAGAGTCATAGAGCACTACAGCACAGAGTCATAGAATGATAGAGCACTACAGCACAGAGTCATAGTATCATAGAGCACTGCAGTACTGAGTCAGAGAGCACTACAGCACATAATCATAGAGTCACAGAGCAGTACAGCACAGAGTCATAGAGCACTACAGCACAGTCATAGAGTCATAGAGCACTACAGCACAGAGTCGTAGAATCATAGAGCACTACAGCACAGTCATAGAGTCATAGAGCACTACAGCACAGAGTCATAGAGCACTAAAGCACAGATTCATAGATCACTACAGCACAGAGTCATAGAGCAATACAGCACAGAGTTATAGAGTCATAGAGGACTACAGCACAGAGTCGTAGAATCATAGAGCAGTACAGCACAGAGTCATAGAGCACTAAAGCACAGATTCATAGATCACTACAGCACAGAGTCATAGAGCAATACAGCACAGAGTCATGGAGTCATAGAGCACTACAGCACAGAGTCGTAGAATCATAGAGCACTACAACACAGAGTCATAGAGCACTACAGCACAGTCTTAGAGTCATAGAGCACTACAGCACAGAGTCGTAGAATCATAGAGCACTACAGCACAGTCATAGAGTCATAGAGCACAACAGCACAGAGTCATAGAGCACTAAAGCACAGATTCATAGATCACTACAGCACAGAGTCATAGAGCAATACAGCACAGAGTCATAGAGTCATAGAGCACTACAGCACAGAGTCGTAGAATCATAGAGCACTACAGCACAGAGTCATAGAGCACTACAGCACAGTCTTAGAGTCATAGAGCACTACAGCACAGAGTCGTAGAATCATAGAGCACTACAGCACAGAGTCATAGAATGATAGAGCACTACAGCACAGAATCAAAGAGACATGGAGCAATACAGCACAGAGTCACAGAGTCAAAGAGCACTAAAGCACAGAGTCATAAAGCACTACAGCACAGAGTCATAGAGCACTACAGCACAGAGTCATAGGGCACTACAGCACAGAGTCATAGAGTCATAGAGCACTACAGCACAGAGTCATAGAGTCATAGAGCACGACAGCACAGAGTCACAGAGCATTACAGCACAGAGTCATAGAGTCATACAGCACTACAGAACAGAGTCATAGAGCAATACAGCACAGAGTCATAGAGTCATAGAGCACTACAGCACAGAGTCGTAGAATCATAGAGCACTATAGCACAGAGTCATAGAGCACTACAGCACAGTCTAAGAGTCAGAGAGCACTACAGCACAGAGTCGTAGAATCATAGAGCACTACAGCACAGAGTCATAGAGCACTAAAGCACAGATTCATAGATGACTACAGCACAGAGTCATAGAGCAATACAGCACAGTGTCATAGAGTCATAGAGCACTACAGCACAGAGTCGTAGAATCATAGAGCACTACAGCACAGAGTCATAGAGCACTAAAGCACAGATTCATAGATGACTACAGCACAGAGTCATAGAGCAATACAGCACAGAGTCATAGAGTCATAGAGCACTACAGCACAGAGTCGTAGAATCATAGAGTACTATAGCACAGAGTCATAGAGTCATAGAGCACAACAGCACAGAGTAATAGAATCATAGAGTAGAATAGCACAGAGTCACAGAATCATAGAGCACTACAGCACAGTCTTGGAGTCATAGAGCACTACAGCATAGAGTCATAGAGTCATAGAGCACTACCGCATAGTCATAGAGCACTGCAGCACAGAGTCATAGAGACATAGAGCACTACAGCACAGTGTCATAGAGTGATAGAGCACTACAGCACAGAATCAAAGAGACATGGAGCAATACAGCACAGAGTCACAGAGTCAAGAGCACTAAAGCACAGAGTCATAGAGCACTACAGCACAGAGTCATAGAGCACTACAACACAGAGTCATAGGGCACTAAAGCACAGAGTCATAGAGTCATAGAGCACTACAGCACAGAGTCATAGAGCACTACAGCACAGAGTCATAGGGCACTAAAGCACAGAGTCATAGAGTAATAGAGCACTACAGCACAGAGTCAGAGAATCATAGAGCACTACAACACAGAGTCACAGAGCATTACAGCACAGAGTCATAGAGTCATACAGCACTACAGAACAGAGTCACAGAGCACTACAGCACAGAGTCATAGACTCACAGAGCACTAGAGCACAGAGTCATAGAGTGATAGAGCACTACAGCATACAGTCATAGAGCACTACAGCACAGAGTAATAGAGTCAAGAGCACTAAAGCACAGATCCATAGATCACTACAGCACAGAGTGATAGAGCACTACAGCACAGAGTCATAGTATCATAGAGCACTGCAGTACTGAGTCAGAGAGTACTACAGCACATAGTCATAGAGTCACAGAGCACTACAGCACAGAGTCATAGAGCACTACAGCACAGTCATAGAGTCATAGAGCACTACAGCACAGAGTCGTAGAATCATAGAGCACTACAGCACAGTCATAGAGTCATAGAGCACTACAGCACAGAGTCATAGAGCACTAAAGCACAGATTCATAGATCACTACAGCACAGAGTCATAGAGCAATACAGCACAGAGTTATAGAGTCATAGAGGACTACAGCACAGAGTCGTAGAATCATAGAGCAGTACAGCACAGAGTCATAGAGCACTAAAGCACAGATTCATAGATCACTACAGCACAGAGTCATAGAGCAATACAGCACAGAGTCATGGAGTCATAGAGCACTACAGCACAGAGTCGTAGAATCATAGAGCACTACAGCACAGAGTCATAGAGCACTACAGCACAGTCTTAGAGTCATAGAGCACTACAGCACAGAGTCGTAGAATCATAGAGCACTACAGCACAGTCATAGAGTCATAGAGCACTACAGCACAGAGTCATAGAGCACTAAAGCACAGATTCATAGATCACTACAGCACAGAGTCATAGAGCAATACAGCACAGAGTCATAGAGTCATAGAGCACTACAGCACAGAGTCGTAGAATCATAGAGCACTACAGCACAGAGTCATAGAGCACTACAGCACAGTCTTAGAGTCATAGAGCACTACAGCACAGAGTCGTAGAATCATAGAGCACTACAGCACAGAGTCATAGAATCATAGAGCACTACAGCACAGAATCAAAGAGACATGGAGCAATACAGCACAGAGTCACAGAGTCAAAGAGCACTAAAGCACAGAGTCATAGAGCACTACAGCACAGAGTCATAGACTCACAGAGCACTAGAGCACAGAGTCATAGAGTGATAGAGCACTACAGCATACAGTCATAGAGCACTACAGCACAGAGTAATAGAGTCAAAGAGCACTAAAGCACAGATCCATAGATCACTACAGCACAGAGTGATAGAGCACTACAGCACAGAGTCATAGTATCATAGAGCACTGCAGTACTGAGTCAGAGAGTACTACAGCACATAGTCATAGAGTCACAGAGCACTACAGCACAGAGTGATAGAGCACTACAGCACAGTCATAGAGTCATAGAGCACTACAGCACAGAGTCGTAGAATCATAGAGCACTACAGCACAGTCATAGAGTCATAGAGCACTACAGCACAGAGTCATAGAGCACTAAAGCACAGATTCATAGATCACTACAGCACAGAGTCATAGAGCAATACAGCACAGAGTTATAGAGTCATAGAGGACTACAGCACAGAGTCGTAGAATCATAGAGCAGTACAGCACAGAGTCATAGAGCACTAAAGCACAGATTCATAGATCACTACAGCACAGAGTCATAGAGCAATACAGCACAGAGTCATGGAGTCATAGAGCACTACAGCACAGAGTCGTAGAATCATAGAGCACTACAGCACAGAGTCATAGAGCACTACAGCACAGTCTTAGAGTCATAGAGCACTACAGCACAGAGTCGTAGAATCATAGAGCACTACAGCACAGTCATAGAGTCATAGAGCACTACAGCACAGAGTCGTAGAATCATAGAGCACTACAGCACAGAATCAAAGAGACATGGAGCAATACAGCACAGAGTCACAGAGTCAAAGAGCACTAAAGCACAGAGTCATAGAGCACTACAGCACAGAGTCATAGAGCACTACAGCACAGAGTCATAGGGCACTACAGCACAGAGTCATAGAGTCATAGAGCACTACAGCACAGAGTCGTAGAATCATAGAGCACTACAGCACAGAGTCATAGAGCACTAAAGCACAGATTCATAGATGACTACAGCACAGAGTCATAGAGCAATACAGCACAGAGTCATAGAGTCATAGAGCACTACAGCACAGAGTCGTAGAATCATAGAGTACTATAGCACAGAGTCATAGAGTCATAGAGCACAACAGCACAGAGTAATAGAATCATAGAGTAGAATAGCACAGAGTCACAGAATCATAGAGCACTACAGCACAGTCTTGGAGTCATAGAGCACTACAGCATAGAGTCATAGAGTCATAGAGCACTACTGCATAGTCATAGAGCACTGCAGCACAGAGTCATAGAGACATAGAGCACTACAGCACAGTGTCATAGAGTGATAGAGCACTACAGCACAGAATCAAAGAGACATGGAGCAATACAGCACAGAGTCACAGAGTCAAGAGCACTAAAGCACAGAGTCATAGAGCACTACAGCACAGAGTCATAGAGCACTACAACACAGAGTCATAGGGCACTAAAGCACAGAGTCATAGAGTCATAGAGCACTACAGCACAGAGTCATAGAGCACTACAGCACAGAGTCATAGGGCACTAAAGCACAGAGTCATAGAGTCATAGAGCACTACAGCACAGAGTCAGAGAGTCATAGAGCACTACAACACAGAGTCACAGAGCATTACAGCACAGAGTCATAGAGTCATACAGCACTACAGAACAGAGTCACAGAGCACTACAGCACAGAGTCATAGACTCACAGAGCACTAGAGCACAGAGTCATAGAGTGATAGAGCACTACAGCATACAGTCATAGAGCACTACAGCACAGAGTAATAGAGTCAAAGAGCACTACAGCACAGAGTCATAGTATCATAGAGCACTGCAGTACTGAGTCAGAGAGTACTACAGCACATAGTCATAGAGTCACAGAGCACTACAGCACAGAGTGATAGAGCACTACAGCACAGTCATAGAGTCATAGAGCACTACAGCACAGAGTCGTAGAATCATAGAGCACTACAGCACAGTCATAGAGTCATAGAGCACTACAGCACAGAGTCATAGAGCACTAAAGCACAGATTCATAGATCACTACAGCACAGAGTCATAGAGCAATACAGCACAGAGTTATAGAGTCATAGAGGACTACAGCACAGAGTCGTAGAATCATAGAGCAGTACAGCACAGAGTCATAGAGCACTAAAGCACAGATTCATAGATCACTACAGCACAGAGTCATAGAGCAATACAGCACAGAGTCATGGAGTCATAGAGCACTACAGCACAGAGTCGTAGAATCATAGAGTACTATAGCACAGAGTCATAGAGTCATAGAGCACAACAGCACAGAGTAATAGAATCATAGAGTAGAATAGCACAGAGTCACAGAATCATAGAGCACTACAGCACAGTCTTGGAGTCATAGAGCACTACAGCATAGAGTCATAGAGTCATAGAGCACTACCACATAGTCATAGAGCACTACAGCACAGAGTCATAGAGACATAGAGCACTACAGCACAGAGTCACAGAGCATTACAGCACAGAGTCATAGAGTCATACAGCACTACAGAACAGAGTCACAGAGCACTACAGCACAGAGTCATAGACTCACAGAGCACTAGAGCACAGAGTCATAGAGTGATAGAGCACTACAGCATACAGTCATAGAGCACTACAGCACAGAGTAATAGAGTCAAAGAGCACTAAAGCACAGATCCATAGATCACTACAGCACAGAGTGATAGAGCACTAAAGCACAGAGTCATAGTATCATAGAGCACTGCAGTACTGAGTCAGAGAGTACTACAGCACAGAGTCATAGAGCACTACAGCACAATCATAGAGTCATAGAGCACTACAGCACAGAGTCGTAGAATCATAGAGCACTACAGCACAGTCATAGAGTCATAGAGCACTACAGCACAGAGTCATAGAGCACTAAAGCACAGATTCATAGATCACTACAGCACAGAGTCATAGAGCAATACAGCACAGAGTTATAGAGTCATAGAGGACTACAGCACAGAGTCGTAGAATCATAGAGCAGTACAGCACAGAGTCATAGAGCACTAAAGCACAGATTCATAGATCACTACAGCACAGAGTCATAGAGCAATACAGCACAGAGTCATGGAGTCATAGAGCACTACAGCACAGAGTCGTAGAATCATAGAGCACTACAGCACAGAGTCATAGAGCACTACAGCACAGTCTTAGAGTCATAGAGCACTACAGCACAGAGTCGTAGAATCATAGAGCACTACAGCACAGTCATAGAGTCATAGAGCACTACAGCACAGAGTCATAGAGCACTAAAGCACAGATTCATAGATCACTACAGCACAGAGTCATAGAGCAATACAGCACAGAGTCATAGAGTCATAGAGCACTACAGCACAGAGTCGTAGAATCATAGAGCACTACAGCACAGAGTCATAGAGCACTACAGCACAGTCTTAGAGTCATAGAGCACTACAGCACAGAGTCGTAGAATCATAGAGCACTACAGCACAGAGTCATAGAATCATAGAGCACTACAGCACAGAATCAAAGAGACATGGAGCAATACAGCACAGAGTCACAGAGTCAAAGAGCACTAAAGCACAGAGTCATAGAGCACTACAGCACAGAGTCATAGACTCACAGAGCACTAGAGCACAGAGTCATAGAGTGATAGAGCACTACAGCATACAGTCATAGAGCACTACAGCACAGAGTAATAGAGTCAAAGAGCACTAAAGTACAGATCCATAGATCACTACAGCACAGAGTGATAGAGCACTACAGCACAGAGTCATAGTATCATAGAGCACTGCAGTACTGAGTCAGAGAGTACTACAGCACATAGTCATAGAGTCACAGAGCACTACAGCACAGAGTGATAGAGCACTACAGCACAGTCATAGAGTCATAGAGCACTACAGCACAGAGTCGTAGAATCATAGAGCACTACAGCACAGTCATAGAGTCATAGAGCACTACAGCACAGAGTCATAGAGCACTAAAGCACAGATTCATAGATCACTACAGCACAGAGTCATAGAGCAATACAGCACAGAGTTATAGAGTCATAGAGGACTACAGCACAGAGTCGTAGAATCATAGAGCAGTACAGCACAGAGTCATAGAGCACTAAAGCACAGATTCATAGATCACTACAGCACAGAGTCATAGAGCAATACAGCACAGAGTCATGGAGTCATAGAGCACTACAGCACAGAGTCGTAGAATCATAGAGCACTACAGCACAGAGTCATAGAGCACTACAGCACAGTCTTAGAGTCATAGAGCACTACAGCACAGAGTCGTAGAATCATAGAGCACTACAGCACAGTCATAGAGTCATAGAGCACTACAGCACAGAGTCATAGAATCATAGAGCACTACAGCACAGAATCAAAGAGACATGGAGCAATACAGCACAGAGTCACAGAGTCAAAGAGCACTAAAGCACAGAGTCATAGAGCACTACAGCACAGAGTCATAGAGCACTACAGCACAGAGTCATAGGGCACTACAGCACAGAGTCATAGAGTCATAGAGCACTACAGCACAGAGTCACAGAGCATTACAGCACAGAGTCATAGAGTCATACAGCACTACAGAACAGAGTCATAGAGCAATACAGCACAGAGTCATAGAGTCATAGAGCACTGCAGCACAGAGTCGTAGAATCATAGAGCACTACAGCACAGAGTCATAGAGCAATACAGCACAGTGTCATAGAGTCATAGAGCACTACAGCACAGAGTCGTAGAATCATAGAGCACTACAGCACAGAGTCATAGAGCACTAAAGCACAGATTCATAGATCACTACAGCACAGAGTCATAGAGCAATACAGCACAGAGTCATAGAGTCATAGAGCACTACAGCACAGAGTCGTAGAATCATAGAGCACTACAGCACAGAGTCATAGAGCACTACAGCACAGCCTTAGATTCATAGAGCACTATACCACAGAGTCATAGAATCATAGTGCACTACAGCACAGAGTCATAGAATCATAGAGTACTATAGCACAGAGTCATAGAGTCATAGAGCACAACAGCACAGAGTAATAGAATCATAGAGTAGAATAGCACAGAGTCACAGAATCATAGAGCACTACAGCACAGTCTTGGAGTCATAGAGCACTACAGCATAGAGTCATAGAGACATAGAGCACTACAGCACAGTGTCATAGAGTGATAGAGCACTACAGCACAGAATCAAAGAGACATGGAGCAATACAGTACAGAGTCACAGAGTCAAAGAGCACTAAAGCACAGAGTCATAGAGCACTACAGCACAGAGTCATAGAGCACTACAGCACAGAGTCATAGGGCACTACAGCACAGAGTCATAGAGTCATAGAGCACTACAGCACAGAGTCAGAGAGTCATAGAGCACTACAGCACAGAGTCACAGAGCATTACAGCACATAATCATAGAGTCACAGAGCAGTACAGCACAGAGTCATAGAGCACTACAGCACAGTCATAGAGTCATAGAGCACTACAGCACAGAGTCGTAGAATCATAGAGCACTACAGCACAGTCATAGAGTCATAGAGCACTACAGCACAGAGTCATAGAGCACTAAAGCACAGATTCATAGATCACTACAGCACAGAGTCATAGAGCAATACAGCACAGAGTTATAGAGTCATAGAGGACTACAGCACAGAGTCGTAGAATCATAGAGCACTACAGCACAGAGTCATAGAGCACTACAGCACAGTCTTAGAGTCATAGAGCACTACAGCACAGAGTCGTAGAATCATAGAGCACTACAGCACAGAGTCATAGAATGATAGAGCACTACAGCACAGAATCAAAGAGACATGGAGCAATACAGCACAGAGTCACAGAGTCAAAGAGCACTAAAGCACAGAGTCATAAAGCACTACAGCACAGAGTCATAGAGCACTACAGCACAGAGTCATAGGGCACTACAGCACAGAGTCATAGAGTCATAGAGCACTACAGCACAGAGTCATAGAGTCATAGAGCACGACAGCACAGAGTCACAGAGCATTACAGCACAGAGTCATAGAGTCATACAGCACTACAGAACAGAGTCATAGAGCAATACAGCACAGAGTCATAGAGTCATAGAGCACTACAGCACAGAGTCGTAGAATCATAGAGCACTATAGCACAGAGTCATAGAGCACTACAGCACAGTCTAAGAGTCAGAGAGCACTACAGCACAGAGTCGTAGAATCATAGAGCACTACAGCACAGAGTCATAGAGCACTAAAGCACAGATTCATAGATGACTACAGCACAGAGTCATAGAGCAATACAGCACAGTGTCATAGAGTCATAGAGCACTACAGCACAGAGTCGTAGAATCATAGAGCACTACAGCACAGAGTCATAGAGCACTAAAGCACAGATTCATAGATGACTACAGCACAGAGTCATAGAGCAATACAGCACAGAGTCATAGAGTCATAGAGCACTACAGCACAGAGTCGTAGAATCATAGAGTACTATAGCACAGAGTCATAGAGTCATAGAGCACAACAGCACAGAGTAATAGAATCATAGAGTAGAATAGCACAGAGTCACAGAATCATAGAGCACTACAGCACAGTCTTGGAGTCATAGAGCACTACAGCATAGAGTCATAGAGTCATAGAGCACTACCGCATAGTCATAGAGCACTGCAGCACAGAGTCATAGAGACATAGAGCACTACAGCACAGTGTCATAGAGTGATAGAGCACTACAGCACAGAATCAAAGAGACATGGAGCAATACAGCACAGAGTCACAGAGTCAAGAGCACTAAAGCACAGAGTCATAGAGCACTACAGCACAGAGTCATAGAGCACTACAACACAGAGTCATAGGGCACTAAAGCACAGAGTCATAGAGTCATAGAGCACTACAGCACAGAGTCATAGAGCACTACAGCACAGAGTCATAGGGCACTAAAGCACAGAGTCATAGAGTAATAGAGCACTACAGCACAGAGTCAGAGAATCATAGAGCACTACAACACAGAGTCACAGAGCATTACAGCACAGAGTCATAGAGTCATACAGCACTACAGAACAGAGTCACAGAGCACTACAGCACAGAGTCATAGACTCACAGAGCACTAGAGCACAGAGTCATAGAGTGATAGAGCACTACAGCATACAGTCATAGAGCACTACAGCACAGAGTAATAGAGTCAAAGAGCACTAAAGCACAGATCCATAGATCACTACAGCACAGAGTGATAGAGCACTACAGCACAGAGTCATAGTATCATAGAGCACTGCAGTACTGAGTCAGAGAGTACTACAGCACATAGTCATAGAGTCACAGAGCACTACAGCACAGAGTCATAGAGCACTACAGCACAGTCATAGAGTCATAGAGCACTACAGCACAGAGTCGTAGAATCATAGAGCACTACAGCACAGTCATAGAGTCATAGAGCACTACAGCACAGAGTCATAGAGCACTAAAGCACAGATTCATAGATCACTACAGCACAGAGTCATAGAGCAATACAGCACAGAGTTATAGAGTCATAGAGGACTACAGCACAGAGTCGTAGAATCATAGAGCAGTACAGCACAGAGTCATAGAGCACTAAAGCACAGATTCATAGATCACTACAGCACAGAGTCATAGAGCAATACAGCACAGAGTCATGGAGTCATAGAGCACTACAGCACAGAGTCGTAGAATCATAGAGCACTACAGCACAGAGTCATAGAGCACTACAGCACAGTCTTAGAGTCATAGAGCACTACAGCACAGAGTCGTAGAATCATAGAGCACTACAGCACAGTCATAGAGTCATAGAGCACTACAGCACAGAGTCATAGAGCACTAAAGCACAGATTCATAGATCACTACAGCACAGAGTCATAGAGCAATACAGCACAGAGTCATAGAGTCATAGAGCACTACAGCACAGAGTCGTAGAATCATAGAGCACTACAGCACAGAGTCATAGAGCACTACAGCACAGTCTTAGAGTCATAGAGCACTACAGCACAGAGTCGTAGAATCATAGAGCACTACAGCACAGAGTCATAGAATCATAGAGCACTACAGCACAGAATCAAAGAGACATGGAGCAATACAGCACAGAGTCACAGAGTCAAAGAGCACTAAAGCACAGAGTCATAGAGCACTACAGCACAGAGTCATAGACTCACAGAGCACTAGAGCACAGAGTCATAGAGTGATAGAGCACTACAGCATACAGTCATAGAGCACTACAGCACAGAGTAATAGAGTCAAAGAGCACTAAAGCACAGATCCATAGATCACTACAGCACAGAGTGATAGAGCACTACAGCACAGAGTCATAGTATCATAGAGCACTGCAGTACTGAGTCAGAGAGTACTACAGCACATAGTCATAGAGTCACAGAGCACTACAGCACAGAGTGATAGAGCACTACAGCACAGTCATAGAGTCATAGAGCACTACAGCACAGAGTCGTAGAATCATAGAGCACTACAGCACAGTCATAGAGTCATAGAGCACTACAGCACAGAGTCATAGAGCACTAAAGCACAGATTCATAGATCACTACAGCACAGAGTCATAGAGCAATACAGCACAGAGTTATAGAGTCATAGAGGACTACAGCACAGAGTCGTAGAATCATAGAGCAGTACAGCACAGAGTCATAGAGCACTAAAGCACAGATTCATAGATCACTACAGCACAGAGTCATAGAGCAATACAGCACAGAGTCATGGAGTCATAGAGCACTACAGCACAGAGTCGTAGAATCATAGAGCACTACAGCACAGAGTCATAGAGCACTACAGCACAGTCTTAGAGTCATAGAGCACTACAGCACAGAGTCGTAGAATCATAGAGCACTACAGCACAGTCATAGAGTCATAGAGCACTACAGCACAGAGTCGTAGAATCATAGAGCACTACAGCACAGAGTCATAGAGCACTACAGCACAGTCTTAGAGTCATAGAGCACTACAGCACAGAGTCGTAGAATCATAGAGCACTACAGCACAGAATCAAAGAGACATGGAGCAATACAGCACAGAGTCACAGAGTCAAAGAGCACTAAAGCACAGAGTCATAGAGCACTACAGCACAGAGTCATAGAGCACTACAGCACAGAGTCATAGGGCACTACAGCACAGAGTCATAGAGTCATAGAGCACTACAGCACAGAGTCGTAGAATCATAGAGCACTACAGCACAGAGTCATAGAGCACTAAAGCACAGATTCATAGATGACTACAGCACAGAGTCATAGAGCAATACAGCACAGAGTCATAGAGTCATAGAGCACTACAGCACAGAGTCGTAGAATCATAGAGTACTATAGCACAGAGTCATAGAGTCATAGAGCACAACAGCACAGAGTAATAGAATCATAGAGTAGAATAGCACAGAGTCACAGAATCATAGAGCACTACAGCACAGTCTTGGAGTCATAGAGCACTACAGCATAGAGTCATAGAGTCATAGAGCACTACTGCATAGTCATAGAGCACTGCAGCACAGAGTCATAGAGACATAGAGCACTACAGCACAGTGTCATAGAGTGATAGAGCACTACAGCACAGAATCAAAGAGACATGGAGCAATACAGCACAGAGTCACAGAGTCAAGAGCACTAAAGCACAGATTCATAGAGCACTACAGCACAGAGTCATAGAGCACTACAACACAGAGTCATAGGGCACTAAAGCACAGAGTCATAGAGTCATAGAGCACTACAGCACAGAGTCATAGAGCACTACAGCACAGAGTCATAGGGCACTAAAGCACAGAGTCATAGAGTCATAGAGCACTACAGCACAGAGTCAGAGAGTCATAGAGCACTACAACACAGAGTCACAGAGCATTACAGCACAGAGTCATAGAGTCATACAGCACTACAGAACAGAGTCACAGAGCACTACAGCACAGAGTCATAGACTCACAGAGCACTAGAGCACAGAGTCATAGAGTGATAGAGCACTACAGCATACAGTCATAGAGCACTACAGCACAGAGTAATAGAGTCAAAGAGCACTACAGCACAGAGTCATAGTATCATAGAGCACTGCAGTACTGAGTCAGAGAGTACTACAGCACATAGTCATAGAGTCACAGAGCACTACAGCACAGAGTGATAGAGCACTACAGCACAGTCATAGAGTCATAGAGCACTACAGCACAGAGTCGTAGAATCATAGAGCACTACAGCACAGTCATAGAGTCATAGAGCACTACAGCACAGAGTCATAGAGCACTAAAGCACAGATTCATAGATCACTACAGCACAGAGTCATAGAGCAATACAGCACAGAGTTATAGAGTCATAGAGGACTACAGCACAGAGTCGTAGAATCATAGAGCAGTACAGCACAGAGTCATAGAGCACTAAAGCACAGATTCATAGATCACTACAGCACAGAGTCATAGAGCAATACAGCACAGAGTCATGGAGTCATAGAGCACTACAGCACAGAGTCGTAGAATCATAGAGTACTATAGCACAGAGTCATAGAGTCATAGAGCACAACAGCACAGAGTAATAGAATCATAGAGTAGAATAGCACAGAGTCACAGAATCATAGAGCACTACAGCACAGTCTTGGAGTCATAGAGCACTACAGCATAGAGTCATAGAGTCATAGAGCACTACCACATAGTCATAGAGCACTACAGCACAGAGTCATAGAGACATAGAGCACTACAGCACAGAGTCACAGAGCATTACAGCACAGAGTCATAGAGTCATACAGCACTACAGAACAGAGTCACAGAGCACTACAGCACAGAGTCATAGACTCACAGAGCACTAGAGCACAGAGTCATAGAGTGATAGAGCACTACAGCATACAGTCATAGAGCACTACAGCACAGAGTAATAGAGTCAAAGAGCACTAAAGCACAGATCCATAGATCACTACAGCACAGAGTGATAGAGCACTAAAGCACAGAGTCATAGTATCATAGAGCACTGCAGTACTGAGTCAGAGAGTACTACAGCACAGAGTCATAGAGCACTACAGCACAATCATAGAGTCATAGAGCACTACAGCACAGAGTCGTAGAATCATAGAGCACTACAGCACAGTCATAGAGTCATAGAGCACTACAGCACAGAGTCATAGAGCACTAAAGCACAGATTCATAGATCACTACAGCACAGAGTCATAGAGCAATACAGCACAGAGTTATAGAGTCATAGAGGACTACAGCACAGAGTCGTAGAATCATAGAGCAGTACAGCACAGAGTCATAGAGCACTAAAGCACAGATTCATAGATCACTACAGCACAGAGTCATAGAGCAATACAGCACAGAGTCATGGAGTCATAGAGCACTACAGCACAGAGTCGTAGAATCATAGAGCACTACAGCACAGAGTCATAGAGCACTACAGCACAGTCTTAGAGTCATAGAGCACTACAGCACAGAGTCGTAGAATCATAGAGCACTACAGCACAGTCATAGAGTCATAGAGCACTACAGCACAGAGTCATAGAGCACTAAAGCACAGATTCATAGATCACTACAGCACAGAGTCATAGAGCAATACAGCACAGAGTCATAGAGTCATAGAGCACTACAGCACAGAGTCGTAGAATCATAGAGCACTACAGCACAGAGTCATAGAGCACTACAGCACAGTCTTAGAGTCATAGAGCACTACAGCACAGAGTCGTAGAATCATAGAGCACTACAGCACAGAGTCATAGAATCATAGAGCACTACAGCACAGAATCAAAGAGACATGGAGCAATACAGCACAGAGTCACAGAGTCAAAGAGCACTAAAGCACAGAGTCATAGAGCACTACAGCACAGAGTCATAGACTCACAGAGCACTAGAGCACAGAGTCATAGAGTGATAGAGCACTACAGCATACAGTCATAGAGCACTACAGCACAGAGTAATAGAGTCAAAGAGCACTAAAGTACAGATCCATAGATCACTACAGCACAGAGTGATAGAGCACTACAGCACAGAGTCATAGTATCATAGAGCACTGCAGTACTGAGTCAGAGAGTACTACAGCACATAGTCATAGAGTCACAGAGCACTACAGCACAGAGTGATAGAGCACTACAGCACAGTCATAGAGTCATAGAGCACTACAGCACAGAGTCGTAGAATCATAGAGCACTACAGCACAGTCATAGAGTCATAGAGCACTACAGCACAGAGTCATAGAGCACTAAAGCACAGATTCATAGATCACTACAGCACAGAGTCATAGAGCAATACAGCACAGAGTTATAGAGTCATAGAGGACTACAGCACAGAGTCGTAGAATCATAGAGCAGTACAGCACAGAGTCATAGAGCACTAAAGCACAGATTCATAGATCACTACAGCACAGAGTCATAGAGCAATACAGCACAGAGTCATGGAGTCATAGAGCACTACAGCACAGAGTCGTAGAATCATAGAGCACTACAGCACAGAGTCATAGAGCACTACAGCACAGTCTTAGAGTCATAGAGCACTACAGCACAGAGTCGTAGAATCATAGAGCACTACAGCACAGTCATAGAGTCATAGAGCACTACAGCACAGAGTCATAGAATCATAGAGCACTACAGCACAGAATCAAAGAGACATGGAGCAATACAGCACAGAGTCACAGAGTCAAAGAGCACTAAAGCACAGAGTCATAGAGCACTACAGCACAGAGTCATAGAGCACTACAGCACAGAGTCATAGGGCACTACAGCACAGAGTCATAGAGTCATAGAGCACTACAGCACAGAGTCACAGAGCATTACAGCACAGAGTCATAGAGTCATACAGCACTACAGAACAGAGTCATAGAGCAATACAGCACAGAGTCATAGAGTCATAGAGCACTGCAGCACAGAGTCGTAGAATCATAGAGCACTACAGCACAGAGTCATAGAGCAATACAGCACAGTGTCATAGAGTCATAGAGCACTACAGCACAGAGTCGTAGAATCATAGAGCACTACAGCACAGAGTCATAGAGCACTAAAGCACAGATTCATAGATCACTACAGCACAGAGTCATAGAGCAATACAGCACAGAGTCATAGAGTCATAGAGCACTACAGCACAGAGTCGTAGAATCATAGAGCACTACAGCACAGAGTCATAGAGCACTACAGCACAGCCTTAGATTCATAGAGCACTATACCACAGAGTCATAGAATCATAGTGCACTACAGCACAGAGTCATAGAATCATAGAGTACTATAGCACAGAGTCATAGAGTCATAGAGCACAACAGCACAGAGTAATAGAATCATAGAGCACTACAGCACAGTCTTGGAGTCATAGAGCACTACAGCATAGAGTCATAGAGACATAGAGCACTACAGCACAGTGTCATAGAGTGATAGAGCACTACAGCACAGAATCAAAGAGACATGGAGCAATACAGTACAGAGTCACAGAGTCAAAGAGCACTAAAGCACAGAGTCATAGAGCACTACAGCACAGAGTCATAGAGCACTACAGCACAGAGTCATAGGGCACTACAGCACAGAGTCATAGAGTCATAGAGCACTACAGCACAGAGTCAGAGAGTCATAGAGCACTACAGCACAGAGTCACAGAGCATTACAGCACAGAGTCATAGAGTCATACAGCACTACAGAACAGAGTCACAGAGCACTACAGCACAGAGTCATAGACTCACAGAGCACTAGAGCACAGAGTCATAGAGTGATAGAGCACTACAGCATACAGTCATAGAGCACTACAGCACAGAGTAATAGAGTCAAAGAGCACTAAAGCACAGATCCATAGATCACTACAGCACAGAGTGATAGAGCACTACAGCACAGAGTCATAGTATCATAGAGCACTGCAGTACTGAGTCAGAGAGCACTACAGCACATAGTCATAGAGTCACAGAGCACTACAGCACAGAGTCATAGAGCACTACAGCACAGTCATAGAGTCATAGAGCACTACAGCACAGAGTCGTAGAATCATAGAGCACTACAGCACAGTCATAGAGTCATAGAGCACTACAGCACAGAGTCATGGAGCACTAAAGCACAGATTCATAGATCACTACAGCACAGAGTCATAGAGCAATACAGCACAGAGTTATAGAGTCATAGAGCACTACAGCACAGAGTCGTAGAATCATAGAGCAGTACAGCACAGAGTCATAGAGCACTAAAGCACAGATTCATAGATCACTACAGCACAGAGTCATAGAGCAATACAGCACAGAGTCATGGAGTCATAGAGCACTACAGGACAGAGTCGTAGAATCATAGAGCACTACAGCACAGAGTCATAGAGCACTACAGCACAGTCTTAGAGTCATAGAGCACTACAGCACAGAGTCGTAGAATCATAGAGCACTACAGCACAGTCATAGAGTCATAGAGCACTACAGCACAGAGTCATAGAGCACTAAAGCACAGATTCATAGATCACTGCAGCACAGAGTCATAGAGCAATACAGCACAGAGTCATAGAGTCATAGAGCACTACAGCACAGTCGTAGAAGCATAGAGCACTACAGCACAGAGTCATAGAGCATTAAAGCACAGATTCATAGATCACTACAGCACAGAGTCATAGAGCAATACAGCACAGAGTCATAGAGTCATAGAGCACTACAGCACAGAGTCGTAGAATCATAGAGCACTACAGCACAGAGTCATAGAGCACTACAGCACAGTCTTAGAGTCATAGAGCACTACAGCACAGAGTCGTAGAATCATAGAGCACTACAGCACAGAGTCATAGAATGATAGAGCACTACAGCACAGAGTCATAGAGTCATAGAGCACTACAGCACAGAGTCACAGAGCATTACAGCACAGAGTCATAGAGTCAAAGAGCACTAAAGCACAGAGTCATAGAGCACTACAGCACAGAGTCATAGAGCACTACAGCACAGAGTCATAGGGCACTACAGCACAGAGTCATAGAGTCATAGAGCACTACAGCACAGAGTCATAGAGTCATAGAGCACTACAGCACAGAGTCACAGAGCATTACAGCACAGAGTCATAGAGTCATACAGCACTACAGAACAGAGTCATAGAGCAATACAGCACAGAGTCATAGAGTCATAGAGCACTACAGCACAGAGTCGTAGAATCATAGAGCACTATAGCACAGAGTTATAGAGCACTACAGCACAGTCTTAGAGTCATAGAGCACTACAGCACAGAGTCGTAGAATCATAGAGCACTGCAGCACAGTCATAGAGTCATAGAGCACTACAGCACAGAGTCACAGAGCATTACAGCACAGAGTCATAGAGTCATACAGCACTACAGAACAGAGTCATAGAGCAATACAGCACAGAGTCATAGAGTCATAGAGCACTACAGCACAGAGTCGTAGAATCATAGAGCACTATAGCACAGAGTTATAGAGCACTACAGCACAGTCTTAGAGTCATAGAGCACTACAGCACAGAGTCGTAGAATCATAGAGCACTACAGCACAGTCATAGAGTCATAGAGCACTACAGCACAGAGTCATAGAGCACTAAAGCACAGATTCATAGATCACTACAGCACAGAGTCATAGAGCAATACAGCACAGTGTCATAGAGTCATAGAGCACTACAGCACAGAGTCGTAGAATCATAGAGCACTACAGCACAGAGTCATAGAGCACTAAAGCACAGATTCATAGATCACTACAGCACAGAGTCATAGAGCAATACAGCACAGAGTCATAGAGTCATAGAGCACTACAGCACAGAGTCGTAGAATCATAGAGCACTACAGCACAGAGTCATAGAGCACTACAGCACAGCCTTAGATTCATAGAGCACTACACCACAGAGTCATAGAATCATAGTGCACTACAGCACAGAGTCATAGAATCATAGAGTACTATAGCACAGAGTCATAGAGTCATAGAGCACAACAGCACAGAGTAATAGAATCATAGAGTAGAATAGCACAGAGTCACAGAATCATAGAGCACTACAGCACAGTCTTGGAGTCATAGAGCACTACAGCATAGAGTCATAGAGACATAGAGCACTACAGCACAGTGTCATAGAGTGATAGAGCACTACAGCACAGAATCAAAGAGACATGGAGCAATACAGCACAGAGTCACAGAGTCAAAGAGCACTAAAGCACAGAGTCATAGAGCACTACAGCACAGAGTCATAGAGCACTACAGCACAGAGTCATAGGGCACTACAGCACAGAGTCATAGAGTCATAGAGCACTACAGCACAGAGTCAGAGAGTCATAGAGCACTACAGCACAGAGTCACAGAGCATTACAGCACAGAGTCATAGAGTCATACAGCACTACAGAACAGAGTCACAGAGCACTACAGCACAGAGTCATAGACTCACAGAGCACTAGAGCACAGAGTCATAGAGTGATAGAGCACTACAGCATACAGTCATAGAGCACTACAGCACAGAGTAATAGAGTCAAAGAGCACTAAAGCACAGATCCATAGATCACTACAGCACAGAGTGATAGAGCACTACAGCACAGAGTCATAGTATCATAGAGCACTGCAGTACTGAGTCAGAGAGCACTACAGCACATAGTCATAGAGTCACAGAGCACTACAGCACAGAGTCATAGAGCACTACAGCACAGTCATAGAGTCATAGAGCACTACAGCACAGAGTCGTAGAATCATAGAGCACTACAGCACAGTCATAGAGTCATAGAGCACTACAGCACAGAGTCATAGAGCACTAAAGCACAGATTCATAGATCACTACAGCACAGAGTCATAGAGCAATACAGCACAGAGTTATAGAGTCATAGAGCACTACAGCACAGAGTCGTAGAATCATAGAGCAGTACAGCACAGAGTCATAGAGCACTAAAGCACAGATTCATAGATCACTACAGCACAGAGTCATAGAGCAATACAGCACAGAGTCATGGAGTCATAGAGCACTACAGGACAGAGTCGTAGAATCATAGAGCACTACAGCACAGAGTCATAGAGCACTACAGCACAGTCTTAGAGTCATAGAGCACTACAGCACAGAGTCGTAGAATCATAGAGCACTACAGCACAGTCATAGAGTCATAGAGCACTACAGCACAGAGTCATAGAGCACTAAAGCACAGATTCATAGATCACTGCAGCACAGAGTCATAGAGCAATACAGCACAGAGTCATAGAGTCATAGAGCACTACAGCACAGTCGTAGAAGCATAGAGCACTACAGCACAGAGTCATAGAGCATTAAAGCACAGATTCATAGATCACTACAGCACAGAGTCATAGAGCAATACAGCACAGAGTCATAGAGTCATAGAGCACTACAGCACAGAGTCGTAGAATCATAGAGCACTACAGCACAGAGTCATAGAGCACTACAGCACAGTCTTAGAGTCATAGAGCACTACAGCACAGAGTCGTAGAATCATAGAGCACTACAGCACAGAGTCATAGAATGATAGAGCACTACAGCACAGAGTCATAGAGTCATAGAGCACTACAGCACAGAGTCACAGAGCATTACAGCACAGAGTCATAGAGTCAAAGAGCACTAAAGCACAGAGTCATAGAGCACTACAGCACAGAGTCATAGAGCACTACAGCACAGAGTCATAGGGCACTACAGCACAGAGTCATAGAGTCATAGAGCACTACAGCACAGAGTCATAGAGTCATAGAGCACTACAGCACAGAGTCACAGAGCATTACAGCACAGAGTCATAGAGTCATACAGCACTACAGAACAGAGTCATAGAGCAATACAGCACAGAGTCATAGAGTCATAGAGCACTACAGCACAGAGTCGTAGAATCATAGAGCACTATAGCACAGAGTTATAGAGCACTACAGCACAGTCTTAGAGTCATAGAGCACTAC
This sequence comes from Mobula birostris, assembly GCF_030028105.1. Taxonomy (NCBI): domain Eukaryota; kingdom Metazoa; phylum Chordata; class Chondrichthyes; order Myliobatiformes; family Myliobatidae; genus Mobula; species Mobula birostris. The sequence goes on from NW_027274618.1 coordinate 56,334, forward strand.
AGCACAGAGTCGTAGAATCATAGAGCACTGCAGCACAGTCATAGAGTCATAGAGCACTACAGCACAGAGTCACAGAGCATTACAGCACAGAGTCATAGAGTCATACAGCACTACAGAACAGAGTCATAGAGCAATACAGCACAGAGTCATAGAGTCATAGAGCACTACAGCACAGAGTCGTAGAATCATAGAGCACTATAGCACAGAGTTATAGAGCACTACAGCACAGTCTTAGAGTCATAGAGCACTACAGCACAGAGTCGTAGAATCATAGAGCACTACAGCACAGTCATAGAGTCATAGAGCACTACAGCACAGAGTCATAGAGCACTAAAGCACAGATTCATAGATCACTACAGCACAGAGTCATAGAGCAATACAGCACAGTGTCATAGAGTCATAGAGCACTACAGCACAGAGTCGTAGAATCATAGAGCACTACAGCACAGAGTCATAGAGCACTAAAGCACAGATTCATAGATCACTACAGCACAGAGTCATAGAGCAATACAGCACAGAGTCATAGAGTCATAGAGCACTACAGCACAGAGTCGTAGAATCATAGAGCACTACAGCACAGAGTCATAGAGCACTACAGCACAGCCTTAGATTCATAGAGCACTACAGCACAGAGTCATAGAATCATAGTGCACTACAGCACAGAGTCATAGAATCATAGAGTACTATAGCACAGAGTCATAGAGTCATAGAGCACAACAGCACAGAGTAATAGAATCATAGAGTAGAATAGCACAGAGTCACAGAATCATAGAGCACTACAGCACAGTCTTGGAGTCATAGAGCACTACAGCATAGAGTCATAGAGACACAGAGCACTACAGCACAGTGTCATAGAGTGATAGAGCACTACAGCACAGAATCAAAGAGACATGGAGCAATACAGCACAGAGTCACAGAGTCAAAGAGCACTAAAGCACAGAGTCATAGAGCACTACAGCACAGAGTCATAGAGCACTACAGCACAGAGTCATAGGGCACTACAGCACAGAGTCATAGAGTCATAGAGCACTACAGCACAGAGTCAGAGAGTCATAGAGCACTACAGCACAGAGTCACAGAGCATTACAGCACAGAGTCATAGAGTCATACAGCACTGCAGAACAGAGTCACAGAGCACTACAGCACAGAGTCATAGACTCACAGAGCACTAGAGCACAGAGTCATAGAGTGATAGAGCACTACAGCATACAGTCATAGAGCACTACAGCACAGAGTAATAGAGTCAAAGAGCACTAAAGCACAGATCCATAGATCACTACAGCACAGAGTGATAGAGCACTACAGCACAGAGTCATAGTATCATAGAGCACTGCAGTACTGAGTCAGAGAGCACTACAGCACATAGTCATAGAGTCACAGAGCACTACAGCACAGAGTCATAGAGCACTACAGCACAGTCATAGAGTCATAGAGCACTACAGCACAGAGTCGTAGAATCATAGAGCACTACAGCACAGTCATAGAGTCATAGAGCACTACAGCACAGAGTCATAGAGCACTAAAGCACAGATTCATAGATCACTACAGCACAGAGTCATAGAGCAATACAGCACAGAGTTATAGAGTCATAGAGCACTACAGCACAGAGTCGTAGAATCATAGAGCAGTACAGCACAGAGTCATAGAGCACTAAAGCACAGATTCATAGATCACTACAGCACAGAGTCATAGAGCAATACAGCACAGAGTCATGGAGTCATAGAGCACTACAGGACAGAGTCGTAGAATCATAGAGCACTACAGCACAGAGTCATAGAGCACTACAGCACAGTCTTAGAGTCATAGAGCACTACAGCACAGAGTCGTAGAATCATAGAGCACTACAGCACAGTCATAGAGTCATAGAGCACTACAGCACAGAGTCATAGAGCACTAAAGCACAGATTCATAGATCACTGCAGCACAGAGTCATAGAGCAATACAGCACAGAGTCATAGAGTCATAGAGCACTACAGCACAGTCGTAGAATCATAGAGCACTACAGCACAGAGTCATAGAGCATTAAAGCACAGATTCATAGATCACTACAGCACAGAGTCATAGAGCAATACAGCACAGAGTCATAGAGTCATAGAGCACTACAGCACAGAGTCGTAGAATCATAGAGCACTACAGCACAGAGTCATAGAGCACTACAGCACAGTCTTAGAGTCATAGAGCACTACAGCACAGAGTCGTAGAATCATAGAGCACTACAGCACAGAGTCATAGGGCACTACAGCACAGAGTCATAGAGTCATAGAGCACTACAGCACAGAGTCATAGAGTCATAGAGCACTACAGCACAGAGTCACAGAGCATTACAGCACAGAGTCATAGAGTCATACAGCACTACAGAACAGAGTCATAGAGCAATACAGCACAGAGTCATAGAGTCATAGAGCACTACAGCACAGAGTCGTAGAATCATAGAGCACTATAGCACAGAGTTATAGAGCACTACAGCACAGTCTTAGAGTCATAGAGCACTACAGCACAGAGTCGTAGAATCATAGAGCACTGCAGCACAGTCATAGAGTCATAGAGCACTACAGCACAGAGTCATAGAGCACTAAAGCACAGATTCATAGATCACTACAGCACAGAGTCATAGAGCAATACAGCACAGTGTCATAGAGTCATAGAGCACTACAGCACAGATTCGTAGAATCATAGAGCACTACAGCACAGAGTCATAGAGCACTAAAGCACAGATTCATAGATGACTACAGCACAGAGTCATAGAGCAATACAGCACAGAGTCATAGAGTCATAGAGCACTACAGCACAGAGTCGTAGAATCATAGAGTACTATAGCACAGAGTCATAGAGTCATAGAGCACAACAGCACAGAGTAATAGAATCATAGAGTAGAATAGCACAGAGTCACAGAATCATAGAGCACTACAGCACAGTCTTGGAGTCATAGAGCACTACAGCATAGAGTCATAGAGTCATAGAGCACTACCGCATAGTCATAGAGCACTACAGCACAGAGTCATAGAGCACTACAGCACAGTCTTAGAGTCATAGAGCACTACAGCACAGAGTCGTAGAATCATAGAGCACTACAGCACAGTCATAGAGTCATAGAGCACTACAGCACAGAGTCATAGAGCACTAAAGCACAGATTCATAGATCACTACAGCACAGAGTCATAGAGCAATACAGCACAGTGTCATAGAGTCATAGAGCACTACAGCACAGAGTCGTAGAATCATAGAGCACTACAGCACAGAGTCATAGAGCACTAAAGCACAGATTCATAGATGACTACAGCACAGAGTCATAGAGCAATACAGCACAGAGTCATAGAGTCATAGAGCACTACAGCACAGAGTCGTAGAATCATAGAGTACTATAGCACAGAGTCATAGAGTCATAGAGCACAGCAGCACAGAGTAATAGAATCATAGAGTAGAATAGCACAGAGTCACAGAATCATAGAGCACTACAGCACAGTCTTGGAGTCATAGAGCACTACAGCATAGAGTCATAGAGTCATAGAGCACTACCGCATAGTCATAGAGCACTACAGCACAGAGTCATAGAGCACTACAGCACAGTCTTAGAGTCATAGAGCACTACAGCACAGAGTCATAGAGCACTAAAGCACAGATTCATAGATCACTGCAGCACAGAGTCATAGAGCAATACAGCACAGAGTCATAGAGTCATAGAGCACTACAGCACAGTCGTAGAATCATAGAGCACTACAGCACAGAGTCATAGAGCATTAAAGCACAGATTCATAGATCACTACAGCACAGAGTCATAGAGCAATACAGCACAGAGTCATAGAGTCATAGAGCACTACAGCACAGAGTCGTAGAATCATAGAGCACTACAGCACAGAGTCATAGAGCACTACAGCACAGTCTTAGAGTCATAGAGCACTACAGCACAGAGTCGTAGAATCATAGAGCACTACAGCACAGAGTCATAGAATGATAGAGCACTACAGCACAGAATCAAAGAGACATGGAGCAATACAGCACAGAGTCACAGAGTCAAAGAGCACTAAAGCACAGAGTCATAGAGCACTACAGCACAGAGTCATAGAGCACTACAGCACAGAGTCATAGGGCACTACAGCACAGAGTCATAGAGTCATAGAGCACTACAGCACAGAGTCATAGAGTCATAGAGCACTACAGCACAGAGTCACAGAGCATTACAGCACAGAGTCATAGAGTCATACAGCACTACAGAACAGAGTCATAGAGCAATACAGCACAGAGTCATAGAGTCATAGAGCACTACAGCACAGAGTCGTAGAATCATAGAGCACTATAGCACAGAGTTATAGAGCACTACAGCACAGTCTTAGAGTCATGGAGCACTACAGCACAGAGTCGTAGAATCATAGAGCACTACAGCACAGTCATAGAGTCATAGAGCACTACAGCACAGAGTCATAGAGTACTAAAGCACAGATTCATAGATCACTACAGCACAGAGTCATAGAGCAATACAGCTCAGTGTCATAGAGTCATAGAGCACTACAGCACAGAGTCGTAGAATCATAGAGCACTACAGCACAGAGTCATAGAGCACTAAAGCACAGATTCATAGATGACTACAGCACAGAGTCATAGAGCAATACAGCACAGAGTCATAGAGTCATAGAGCACTACAGCACAGAGTCGTAGAATCATAGAGTACTATAGCACAGAGTCATAGAGTCATAGAGCACAACAGCACAGAGTAATAGAATCATAGAGTAGAATAGCACAGAGTCACAGAATCATAGAGCACTACAGCACAGTCTTGGAGTCATAGAGCACTACAGCATAGAGTCATAGAGTCATAGAGCACTACCGCATAGTCATAGAGCACTACAGCACAGAGTCATAGAGACATAGAGCACTACAGCACAGTGTCATAGAGTGATAGAGCACTACAGCACAGAATCAAAGAGACATGGAGCAATACAGCACAGAGTCACAGAGTCAAGAGCAGTAAAGCACAGAGACATAGAGCACTACAGCACAGAGTCATAGAGCACTACAGCACAGAGTCATAGGGCACTAAAGCACAGAGTCATAGAGTCATACAGCACTACAGAACAGAGTCACAGAGCACGACAGCACAGAGTCATAGACTCACAGAGCACTAGAGCACAGAGTCATAGAGTGATAGAGCACTACAGCATACAGTCATAGAGCACTACAGCACAGAGTAATAGAGTCAAAGAGCACTAAAGCACAGATCCATAGATCACTACAGCACAGAGTGATAGAGCACTACAGCACAGAGTCATAGTATCATAGAGCACTGCAGTACTGAGTCAGAGAGCACTACAGCACATAGTCATAGAGTCACAGAGCACTACAGCACAGAGTCAAGAGCACTACAGCACAGTCATAGAGTCATAGAGCACTACAGCACAGAGTCATAGAGCACTAAAGCACAGATTCATAGATCACTACAGCACAGAGTCATAGAGCAATACAGCACAGAGTTATAGAGTCATAGAGGACTACAGCACAGAGTCGTAGAATCATAGAGCAGTACAGCACAGAGTCATAGAGCACTAAAGCACAGATTCATAGATCACTACAGCACAAAGTCATAGAGCAATACAGCACATAGTCATGGAGTCATAGAGCACTACAGCACAGAGTCGTAGAATCATAGAGCACTACAGCACAGAGTCATAGAGCACTACAGCACAGTCTTAGAGTCATAGAGCACTACAGCACAGAGTCATAGAGCACTAAAGCACAGATTCATAGATCACTACAGCACAGAGTCGTAGAATCATAGAGCACTACAGCACAGAGTCAGAGCACTACAGCACAGTCTTAGAGTCATAGAGCACTACAGCACAGAGTCGTAGAATCATAGAGCACTACAGCACAGAGTCATAGAATGATAGAGCACTACAGCACAGAATCAAAGAGACATGGAGCAATACAGCACAGAGTCACAGAGTCAAAGAGCACTAAAGCACAGAGTCATAGAGCACTACAGCACAGAGTCATAGAGCACTACAGCACAGAGTCATAGGGCACTACAGCACTGAGTCATAGAGTCATAGAGCACTACAGCACAGAGTCATAGAGTCATAGAGCACTACAGCACAGAGTCACAGAGCATTACAGCACAGAGTCATAGAGTCATACAGCACTACAGAACAGAGTCATAGAGCAATACAGCACAGAGTCATAGAGTCATAGAGCACTACAGCACAGAGTCGTAGAATCATAGAGCACTATAGCTCAGAGTCATAGAGCACTACAGCACAGTCTAAGAGTCATAGAGCACTACAGCACAGAGTCGTAGAATCATAGAGCACTACAGCACAGAGTCATAGAGCACTAAAGCACAGATTCATAGATGACTACAGCACAGAGTCATAGAGCAATACAGCACAGAGTCATAGAGTCATAGAGCACTACAGCACAGAGTCGTAGAATCATAGAGTACTATAGCACAGAGTCATAGAGTCATAGAGCACAACAGCACAGAGTAATAGAATCATAGAGTAGAATAGCACAGAGTCACAGAATCATAGAGCACTACAGCACAGTCTTGGAGTCATAGAGCACTACAGCATAGAGTCATAGAGTCATAGAGCACTACCGCATAGTCATAGAGCACTACAGCACAGAGTCATAGAGACATAGAGCACTACAGCACAGTGTCATAGAGTGATAGAGCACTACAGCACAGAATCAAAGAGACATGGAGCAATACAGCACAGAGTCACAGAGTCAAGAGCACTAAAGCACAGAGTCATAGAGCACTACAGCACAGAGTCATAGAGCAATACAGCACAGAGTCATAGGGCACTAAAGCACAGAGTCATAGAGTCATAGAGCACTACAGCACAGAGTCAGAGAGACATACAGCACTACAGAACAGAGTCACAGAGCACGACAGCACAGAGTCATAGACTCACAGAGCACTAGAGCACAGAGTCATAGAGTGATAGAGCACTACAGCATACAGTCATAGAGCACTACAGCACAGAGTAATAGAGTCAAAGAGCACTAAAGCACAGATCCATAGATCACTACAGCACAGAGTGATAGAGCACTACAGCACAGAGTCATAGTATCATAGAGCACTGCAGTACTGAGTCAGAGAGCACTACAGCACATAGTCATAGAGTCACAGAGCACTACAGCACAGAGTCATAGAGCACTACAGCACAGTCATAGAGTCATAGAGCACTACAGCACAGAGTCGTAGAATCATAGAGCACTACAGCACAGTCATAGAGTCATAGAGCACTACAGCACAGAGTCATAGAGCACTAAAGCACAGATTCATAGATCACTACAGCACAGAGTCATAGAGCAATACAGCACAGAGTTATAGAGTCATAGAGGACTACAGCACAGAGTCGTAGAATCATAGAGCAGTACAGCACAGAGTCATAGAGCACTAAAGCACAGATTCATAGATCACTACAGCACAGAGTCATAGAGCAATACAGCACAGAGTCATGGAGTCATAGAGCACTACAGCACAGAGTCGTAGAATCATAGAGCACTACAGCACAGAGTCATAGAGCACTACAGCACAGTCTTAGAGTCATAGAGCACTACAGCACAGAGTCGTAGAATCATAGAGCACTACAGCACAGTCATAGAGTCATAGAGCACAACAGCACAGAGTCATAGAGCACTAAAGCACAGATTCATAGATCACTACAGCACAGAGTCATAGAGCAATACAGCACAGAGTCATAGAGTCATAGAGCACTACAGCACAGAGTCGTAGAATCATAGAGCACTACAGCACAGAGTCATAGAGCACTACAGCACAGTCTTAGAGTCATAGAGCACTACAGCACAGAGTCGTAGAATCATAGAGCACTACAGCACAGAGTCATAGAATGATAGAGCACTACAGCACAGAATCAAAGAGACATGGAGCAATACAGCACAGAGTCACAGAGTCAAAGAGCACTAAAGCACAGAGTCATAGAGCACTACAGCACAGAGTCATAGAGCACTACAGCACAGAGTCATAGGGCACTACAGCACAGAGTCATAGAGTCATAGAGCACTACAGCACAGAGTCATAGAGTCATAGAGCACGACAGCACAGAGTCACAGAGCATTACAGCACAGAGTCATAGAGTCATACAGCACTACAGAACAGAGTCATAGAGCAATACAGCACAGAGTCATAGAGTCATAGAGCACTACAGCACAGAGTCGTAGAATCATAGAGCACTACAGCACAGAGTCATAGAGCACTACAGCACAGTCTAAGAGGCAGAGAGCACTACAGCACAGAGTCGTAGAATCATAGAGCACTACAGCACAGAGTCATAGAGCACTAAAGCACAGATTCATAGATCACTACAGCACAGAGTCATAGAGCAATACAGCACAGTGTCATAGAGTCATAGAGCACTACAGCAGAGTCGTAGAATCATAGAGCACTACAGCACAGAGTCATAGAGCACTAAAGCACAGATTCATAGATGACTACAGCACAGAGTCATAGAGCAATACAGCACAGAGTCATAGAGTCATAGAGCACTACAGCACAGAGTCGTAGAATCATAGAGTACTATAGCACAGAGTCATAGAGTCATACAGCACAACAGCACAGAGTAATAGAATCATAGAGTAGAATAGCACAGAGTCACAGAATCATAGAGCACTACAGCACAGTCTTGGAGTCATAGAGCACTACAGCATAGAGTCATAGAGTCATAGAGCACTACCGCATAGTCATAGAGCACTACAGCACAGAGTCATAGAGACATAGAGCACTACAGCACAGTGTCATAGAGTGATAGAGCACTACAGCACAGAATCAAAGAGACATGGAGCAATACAGCACAGAGTCACAGAGTCAAGAGCAGTAAAGCACAGAGTCATAGAGCACTACAGCACAGAGTCATAGAGCACTACAGCACAGAGTCATAGGGCACTAAAGCACAGAGTCATAGAGTCATAGAGCACTACAGCACAGAGTCAGAGAGTCATAGAGCACTACAACACAGAGTCACAGAGCATTACAACACAGAGTCATAGAGTCATACAGCACTACAGAACAGAGTCACAGAGCACTACAGCACAGAGTCATAGAGTCACAGAGCACTACAGCACAGAGTCATAGAGCACTACAGCACAGTCTTAGAGTCATAGAGCACTACAGCACAGAGTCGTAGAATCATAGAGCACTACAGCACAGTCATAGAGTCATAGAGCACTACAGCACAGAGTCATAGAGCACTAAAGCACAGATTCATAGATCACTACAGCACAGAGTCATAGAGCAATACAGCACAGAGTCATAGAGTCATAGAGCACTACAGCACAGAGTCGTAGAATCATAGAGCACTACAGCACAGAGTCATAGAGCACTACAGCACAGTCTTAGAGTCATAGAGCACTACAGCACAGAGTCGTAGAATCATAGAGCACTACAGCACAGAGTCATAGAATCATAGAGCACTACAGCACAGAATCAAAGAGACATGGAGCAATACAGCACAGAGTCACAGAGTCAAAGAGCACTAAAGCACAGAGTCATAGAGCACTACAGCACAGAGTCATAGAGCACTACAGCACAGAGTCATAGGGCACTACAGCACAGAGTCATAGAGTCATAGAGCACTACAGCACAGAGTCACAGAGAATTACAGCACAGAGTCATAGAGTCATACAGCACTACAGAACAGAGTCATAGAGCAATACAGCACAGAGTCATAGAGTCATAGAGCACTGCAGCACAGAGTCGTAGAATCATAGAGCACTACAGCACAGAGTGATAGAGCACTACAGCACAGAGTCATAGTATCATAGAGCACTGCAGTACTGAGTCAGAGAGCACTACAGCACATAGTCATAGAGTCACAGAGCACTACAGCACAGAGTCATAGAGTACTACAGCACAGTCATAGAGTCATAGAGCACTACAGCACAGAGTCATAGACTCACAGAGCACTAGAGCACAGAGTCATAGAGTGATAGAGCACTACAGCATACAGTCATAGAGCACTACAGCACAGAGTAATAGAGTCAAAGAGCACTAAAGCACAGATCCATAGATCACTACAGCACAGAGTGATAGAGCACTACAGCACAGAGTCATAGTATCATAGAGCACTGCAGTACTGAGTCAGAGAGTACTACAGCACATAGTCATAGAGTCACAGAGCACTACAGCACAGAGTCATAGAGCACTACAGCACAGTCATAGAGTCATAGAGCACTACAGCACAGAGTCGTAGAATCATAGAGCACTACAGCACAGTCATAGAGTCATAGAGCACTACAGCACAGAGTCATAGAGCACTAAAGCACAGATTCATAGATTACTACAGCACAGAGTCATAGAGCAATACAGCACAGAGTCATAGAGTCATAGAGCACTACAGCACAGAGTCATAGAGCACTAAAGCACAGATTCATAGATCACTACAGCACAGAGTCATAGAGCAATACAGCACAGAGTCATAGAGTCATAGAGCACTACAGCACAGAGTCGTAGAATCATAGAGCACTACAGCACAGAGTCATAGAGCACTACAGCACAGCCTTAGATTCATAGAGCACTATACCACAGAGTCATAGAATCATAGTGCACTACAGCACAGAGTCATAGAATCATAGAGTACTATAGCACAGAGTCATAGAGTCATAGAGCACAACAGCACAGAGTAATAGAATCATAGAGTAGAATAGCACAGAGTCACAGAATCATAGAGCACTACAGCACAGTCTTGGAGTCATAGAGCACTACAGCATAGAGTCATAGAGACATAGAGCACTACAGCACAGTGTCATAGAGTGATAGAGCACTACAGCACAGAATCAAAGAGACATGGAGCAATACAGTACAGAGTCACAGAGTCAAAGAGCACTAAAGCACAGAGTCATAGAGCACTACAGCACAGAGTCATAGAGCACTACAGCACAGAGTCATAGGGCACTACAGCACAGAGTCATAGAGTCATAGAGCACTACAGCACAGAGTCAGAGAGTCATAGAGCACTACAGCACAGAGTCACAGAGCATTACAGCACAGAGTCATAGAGTCATACAGCACTACAGAACAGAGTCACAGAGCACTACAGCACAGAGTCATAGACTCACAGAGCACTAGAGCACAGAGTCATAGAGTGATAGAGCACTACAGCATACAGTCATAGAGCACTACAGCACAGAGTAATAGAGTCAAAGAGCACTAAAGCACAGATCCATAGATCACTACAGCACAGAGTGATAGAGCACTACAGCACAGAGTCATAGTATCATAGAGCACTGCAGTACTGAGTCAGAGAGCACTACAGCACATAGTCATAGAGTCACAGAGCACTACAGCACAGAGTCATAGAGCACTACAGCACAGTCATAGAGTCATAGAGCACTACAGCACAGAGTCGTAGAATCATAGAGCACTACAGCACAGTCATAGAGTCATAGAGCACTACAGCACAGAGTCATAGAGCACTAAAGCACAGATTCATAGATCACTACAGCACAGAGTCATAGAGCAATACAGCACAGAGTTATAGAGTCATAGAGCACTACAGCACAGAGTCGTAGAATCATAGAGCAGTACAGCACAGAGTCATAGAGCACTAAAGCACAGATTCATAGATCACTACAGCACAGAGTCATAGAGCAATACAGCACAGAGTCATGGAGTCATAGAGCACTACAGGACAGAGTCGTAGAATCATAGAGCACTACAGCACAGAGTCATAGAGCACTACAGCACAGTCTTAGAGTCATAGAGCACTACAGCACAGAGTCGTAGAATCATAGAGCACTACAGCACAGTCATAGAGTCATAGAGCACTACAGCACAGAGTCATAGAGCACTAAAGCACAGATTCATAGATCACTGCAGCACAGAGTCATAGAGCAATACAGCACAGAGTCATAGAGTCATAGAGCACTACAGCACAGTCGTAGAAGCATAGAGCACTACAGCACAGAGTCATAGAGCATTAAAGCACAGATTCATAGATCACTACAGCACAGAGTCATAGAGCAATACAGCACAGAGTCATAGAGTCATAGAGCACTACAGCACAGAGTCGTAGAATCATAGAGCACTACAGCACAGAGTCATAGAGCACTACAGCACAGTCTTAGAGTCATAGAGCACTACAGCACAGAGTCGTAGAATCATAGAGCACTACAGCACAGAGTCATAGAATGATAGAGCACTACAGCACAGAGTCATAGAGTCATAGAGCACTACAGCACAGAGTCACAGAGCATTACAGCACAGAGTCATAGAGTCAAAGAGCACTAAAGCACAGAGTCATAGAGCACTACAGCACAGAGTCATAGAGCACTACAGCACAGAGTCATAGGGCACTACAGCACAGAGTCATAGAGTCATAGAGCACTACAGCACAGAGTCGTAGAATCATAGAGTACTATAGCACAGAGTCATAGAGTCATAGAGCACAACAGCACAGAGTAATAGAATCATAGAGTAGAATAGCACAGAGTCACAGAATCATAGAGCACTACAGCACAGTCTTGGAGTCATAGAGCACTACAGCATAGAGTCATAGAGTCATAGAGCACTACCGCATAGTCATAGAGCACTACAGCACAGAGTCATAGAGACATAGAGCACTACAGCACAGTGTCATAGAGTGATAGAGCACTACAGCACAGAATCAAAGAGACATGGAGCAATACAGCACAGAGTCACAGAGTCAAGAGCACTAAAGCACAGAGTCATAGAGCACTACAGCACAGAGTCATAGAGCAATACAGCACAGAGTCATAGGGCACTAAAGCACAGAGTCATAGAGTCATAGAGCACTACAGCACAGAGTCAGAGAGACATACAGCACTACAGAACAGAGTCACAGAGCACGACAGCACAGAGTCATAGACTCACAGAGCACTAGAGCACAGAGTCATAGAGTGATAGAGCACTACAGCATACAGTCATAGAGCACTACAGCACAGAGTAATAGAGTCAAAGAGCACTAAAGCACAGATCCATAGATCACTACAGCACAGAGTGATAGAGCACTACAGCACAGAGTCATAGTATCATAGAGCACTGCAGTACTGAGTCAGAGAGCACTACAGCACATAGTCATAGAGTCACAGAGCACTACAGCACAGAGTCATAGAGCACTACAGCACAGTCATAGAGTCATAGAGCACTACAGCACAGAGTCGTAGAATCATAGAGCACTACAGCACAGTCATAGAGTCATAGAGCACTACAGCACAGAGTCATAGAGCACTAAAGCACAGATTCATAGATCACTACAGCACAGAGTCATAGAGCAATACAGCACAGAGTTATAGAGTCATAGAGGACTACAGCACAGAGTCGTAGAATCATAGAGCAGTACAGCACAGAGTCATAGAGCACTAAAGCACAGATTCATAGATCACTACAGCACAGAGTCATAGAGCAATACAGCACAGAGTCATGGAGTCATAGAGCACTACAGCACAGAGTCGTAGAATCATAGAGCACTACAGCACAGAGTCATAGAGCACTACAGCACAGTCTTAGAGTCATAGAGCACTACAGCACAGAGTCGTAGAATCATAGAGCACTACAGCACAGTCATAGAGTCATAGAGCACAACAGCACAGAGTCATAGAGCACTAAAGCACAGATTCATAGATCACTACAGCACAGAGTCATAGAGCAATACAGCACAGAGTCATAGAGTCATAGAGCACTACAGCACAGAGTCGTAGAATCATAGAGCACTACAGCACAGAGTCATAGAGCACTACAGCACAGTCTTAGAGTCATAGAGCACTACAGCACAGAGTCGTAGAATCATAGAGCACTACAGCACAGAGTCATAGAATGATAGAGCACTACAGCACAGAATCAAAGAGACATGGAGCAATACAGCACAGAGTCACAGAGTCAAAGAGCACTAAAGCACAGAGTCATAGGGCACTACAGCACAGAGTCATAGAGTCACAGAGCATTACAGCACAGAGTCATAGAGTCATACAGCACTACAGAACTGAGTCATAGAGCAATACAGCACAGAGTCATAGAGTCATAGAGCACTACAGCACAGAGTCATAGGGCACTACAGCACAGAGTCATAGAGTCATAGAGCACTACAGCACAGAGTCATAGAGTCATAGAGCACGACAGCACAGAGTCACAGAGCATTACAGCACAGAGTCATAGAGTCATACAGCACTACAGAACAGAGTCATAGAGCAATACAGCACAGAGTCATAGAGTCATAGAGCACTACAGCACAGAGTCGTAGAATCATAGAGCACTATAGCACAGAGTCATAGAGCACTACAGCACAGTCTAAGAGGCAGAGAGCACTACAGCACAGAGTCGTAGAATCATAGAGCACTACAGCACAGAGTCATAGAGCACTAAAGCACAGATTCATAGATCACTACAGCACAGAGTCATAGAGCAATACAGCACAGTGTCATAGAGTCATAGAGCACTACAGCACAGAGTCGTAGAATCATAGAGCACTACAGCACAGAGTCATAGAGCACTAAAGCACAGATTCATAGATGACTACAGCACAGAGTCATAGAGCAATACAGCACAGAGTCATAGAGTCATAGAGCACTACAGCACAGAGTCGTAGAATCATAGAGTACTATAGCACAGAGTCATAGAGTCATACAGCACAACAGCACAGAGTAATAGAATCATAGAGTAGAATAGCACAGAGTCACAGAATCATAGAGCACTACAGCACAGTCTTGGAGTCATAGAGCACTACAGCATAGAGTCATAGAGTCATAGAGCACTACCGCATAGTCATAGAGCACTACAGCACAGAGTCATAGAGACATAGAGCACTACAGCACAGTGTCATAGAGTGATAGAGCACTACAGCACAGAATCAAAGAGACATGGAGCAATACAGCACAGAGTCACAGAGTCAAGAGCAGTAAAGCACAGAGTCATAGAGCACTACAGCACAGAGTCATAGAGCACTACAGCACAGAGTCATAGGGCACTAAAGCACAGAGTCATAGAGTCATAGAGCACTACAGCACAGAGTCAGAGAGTCATAGAGCACTACAACACAGAGTCACAGAGCATTACAACACAGAGTCATAGAGTCATACAGCACTACAGAACAGAGTCACAGAGCACTACAGCACAGAGTCATAGACTCACAGAGCACTAGAGCACAGAGTCATAGAGCACTACAGCACAGTCTTAGAGTCATAGAGCACTACAGCACAGAGTCGTAGAATCATAGAGCACTACAGCACAGTCATAGAGTCATAGAGCACTACAGCACAGAGTCATAGAGCACTAAAGCACAGATTCATAGATCACTACAGCACAGAGTCATAGAGCAATACAGCACAGAGTCATAGAGTCATAGAGCACTACAGCACAGAGTCGTAGAATCATAGAGCACTACAGCACAGAGTCATAGAGCACTACAGCACAGTCTTAGAGTCATAGAGCACTACAGCACAGAGTCGTAGAATCATAGAGCACTACAGCACAGAGTCATAGAATCATAGAGCACTACAGCACAGAATCAAAGAGACATGGAGCAATACAGCACAGAGTCACAGAGTCAAAGAGCACTAAAGCACAGAGTCATAGAGCACTACAGCACAGAGTCATAGAGCACTACAGCACAGAGTCATAGGGCACTACAGCACAGAGTCATAGAGTCATAGAGCACTACAGCACAGAGTCACAGAGCATTACAGCACAGAGTCATAGAGTCATACAGCACTACAGAACAGAGTCATAGAGCAATACAGCACAGAGTCATAGAGTCATAGAGCACTGCAGCACAGAGTCGTAGAATCATAGAGCACTACAGCACAGAGTGATAGAGCACTACAGCACAGAGTCATAGTATCATAGAGCACTGCAGTACTGAGTCAGAGAGCACTACAGCACATAGTCATAGAGTCACAGAGCACTACAGCACAGAGTCATAGAGTACTACAGCACAGTCATAGAGTCATAGAGCACTACAGCACAGAGTCATAGGGCACTAAAGCACAGAGTCATAGAGTCATAGAGCACTACAGCACAGAGTCATAGAGCACTACAGCACAGAGTCATAGGGCACTAAAGCACAGAGTCATAGAGTCATAGAGCACTACAGCACAGAGTCAGAGAGTCATAGAGCACTACAACACAGAGTCACAGAGCATTACAGCACAGAGTCATAGAGTCATACAGCACTACAGAACAGAGTCACAGAGCACTACAGCACAGAGTCATAGACTCACAGAGCACTAGAGCACAGAGTCATAGAGTGATAGAGCACTACAGCATACAGTCATAGAGCACTACAGCACAGAGTAATAGAGTCAAAGAGCACTAAAGCACAGATCCATAGATCACTACAGCACAGAGTGATAGAGCACTACAGCACAGAGTCATAGTATCATAGAGCACTGCAGTACTGAGTCAGAGAGTACTACAGCACATAGTCATAGAGTCACAGAGCACTACAGCACAGAGTCATAGAGCACTACAGCACAGTCATAGAGTCATAGAGCACTACAGCACAGAGTCGTAGAATCATAGAGCACTACAGCACAGTCATAGAGTCATAGAGCACTACAGCACAGAGTCATAGAGCACTAAAGCACAGATTCATAGATCACTACAGCACAGAGTCATAGAGCAATACAGCACAGAGTCATAGAGTCATAGAGCACTACAGCACAGAGTCATAGAGCACTAAAGCACAGATTCATAGATCACTACAGCACAGAGTCATAGAGCAATACAGCACAGAGTCATAGAGTCATAGAGCACTACAGCACAGAGTCGTAGAATCATAGAGCACTACAGCACAGAGTCATAGAGCACTACAGCACAGCCTTAGATTCATAGAGCACTATACCACAGAGTCATAGAATCATAGTGCACTACAGCACAGAGTCATAGAATCATAGAGTACTATAGCACAGAGTCATAGAGTCATAGAGCACAACAGCACAGAGTAATAGAATCATAGAGTAGAATAGCACAGAGTCACAGAATCATAGAGCACTACAGCACAGTCTTGGAGTCATAGAGCACTACAGCATAGAGTCATAGAGACATAGAGCACTACAGCACAGTGTCATAGAGTGATAGAGCACTACAGCACAGAATCAAAGAGACATGGAGCAATACAGTACAGAGTCACAGAGTCAAAGAGCACTAAAGCACAGAGTCATAGAGCACTACAGCACAGAGTCATAGGGCACTACAGCACAGAGTCATAGAGTCATAGAGCACTACAGCACAGAGTCAGAGAGTCATAGAGCACTACAGCACAGAGTCACAGAGCATTACAGCACAGAGTCATAGAGTCATACAGCACTACAGAACAGAGTCACAGAGCACTACAGCACAGAGTCATAGACTCACAGAGCACTAGAGCACAGAGTCATAGAGTGATAGAGCACTACAGCATACAGTCATAGAGCACTACAGCACAGAGTAATAGAGTCAAAGAGCACTAAAGCACAGATCCATAGATCACTACAGCACAGAGTGATAGAGCACTACAGCACAGAGTCATAGTATCATAGAGCACTGCAGTACTGAGTCAGAGAGCACTACAGCACATAGTCATAGAGTCACAGAGCACTACAGCACAGAGTCATAGAGCACTACAGCACAGTCATAGAGTCATAGAGCACTACAGCACAGAGTCGTAGAATCATAGAGCACTACAGCACAGTCATAGAGTCATAGAGCACTACAGCACAGAGTCATAGAGCACTAAAGCACAGATTCATAGATCACTACAGCACAGAGTCATAGAGCAATACAGCACAGAGTTATAGAGTCATAGAGCACTACAGCACAGAGTCGTAGAATCATAGAGCAGTACAGCACAGAGTCATAGAGCACTAAAGCACAGATTCATAGATCACTACAGCACAGAGTCATAGAGCAATACAGCACAGAGTCATGGAGTCATAGAGCACTACAGGACAGAGTCGTAGAATCATAGAGCACTACAGCACAGAGTCATAGAGCACTACAGCACAGTCTTAGAGTCATAGAGCACTACAGCACAGAGTCGTAGAATCATAGAGCACTACAGCACAGTCATAGAGTCATAGAGCACTACAGCACAGAGTCATAGAGCACTAAAGCACAGATTCATAGATCACTGCAGCACAGAGTCATAGAGCAATACAGCACAGAGTCATAGAGTCATAGAGCACTACAGCACAGTCGTAGAAGCATAGAGCACTACAGCACAGAGTCATAGAGCATTAAAGCACAGATTCATAGATCACTACAGCACAGAGTCATAGAGCAATACAGCACAGAGTCATAGAGTCATAGAGCACTACAGCACAGAGTCGTAGAATCATAGAGCACTACAGCACAGAGTCATAGAGCACTACAGCACAGTCTTAGAGTCATAGAGCACTACAGCACAGAGTCGTAGAATCATAGAGCACTACAGCACAGAGTCATAGAATGATAGAGCACTACAGCACAGAGTCATAGAGTCATAGAGCACTACAGCACAGAGTCACAGAGCATTACAGCACAGAGTCATAGAGTCAAAGAGCACTAAAGCACAGAGTCATAGAGCACTACAGCACAGAGTCATAGAGCACTACAGCACAGAGTCATAGGGCACTACAGCACAGAGTCATAGAGTCATAGAGCACTACAGCACAGAGTCATAGAGTCATAGAGCACTACAGCACAGAGTCACAGAGCATTACAGCACAGAGTCATAGAGTCATACAGCACTACAGAACAGAGTCATAGAGCAATACAGCACAGAGTCATAGAGTCATAGAGCACTACAGCACAGAGTCGTAGAATCATAGAGCACTATAGCACAGAGTTATAGAGCACTACAGCACAGTCTTAGAGTCATAGAGCACTACAGCACAGAGTCGTAGAATCATAGAGCACTGCAGCACAGTCATAGAGTCATAGAGCACTACAGCACAGAGTCACAGAGCATTACAGCACAGAGTCATAGAGTCATACAGCACTACAGAACAGAGTCATAGAGCAATACAGCACAGAGTCATAGAGTCATAGAGCACTACAGCACAGAGTCGTAGAATCATAGAGCACTATAGCACAGAGTTATAGAGCACTACAGCACAGTCTTAGAGTCATAGAGCACTACAGCACAGAGTCGTAGAATCATAGAGCACTACAGCACAGTCATAGAGTCATAGAGCACTACAGCACAGAGTCATAGAGCACTAAAGCACAGATTCATAGATCACTACAGCACAGAGTCATAGAGCAATACAGCACAGTGTCATAGAGTCATAGAGCACTACAGCACAGAGTCGTAGAATCATAGAGCACTACAGCACAGAGTCATAGAGCACTAAAGCACAGATTCATAGATCACTACAGCACAGAGTCATAGAGCAATACAGCACAGTCATAGAGTCATAGAGCACTACAGCACAGAGTCGTAGAATCATAGAGCACTACAGCACAGAGTCATAGAGCACTACAGCACAGCCTTAGATTCATAGAGCACTACACCACAGAGTCATAGAATCATAGTGCACTACAGCACAGAGTCATAGAATCATAGAGTACTATAGCACAGAGTCATAGAGTCATAGAGCACAACAGCACAGAGTAATAGAATCATAGAGTAGAATAGCACAGAGTCACAGAATCATAGAGCACTACAGCACAGTCTTGGAGTCATAGAGCACTACAGCATAGAGTCATAGAGACATAGAGCACTACAGCACAGTGTCATAGAGTGATAGAGCACTACAGCACAGAATCAAAGAGACATGGAGCAATACAGCACAGAGTCACAGAGTCAAAGAGCACTAAAGCACAGAGTCATAGAGCACTACAGCACAGAGTCATAGAGCACTACAGCACAGAGTCATAGGGCACTACAGCACAGAGTCATAGAGTCATAGAGCACTACAGCACAGAGTCAGAGAGTCATAGAGCACTACAGCACAGAGTCACAGAGCATTACAGCACAGAGTCATAGAGTCATACAGCACTACAGAACAGAGTCACAGAGCACTACAGCACAGAGTCATAGACTCACAGAGCACTAGAGCACAGAGTCATAGAGTGATAGAGCACTACAGCATACAGTCATAGAGCACTACAGCACAGAGTAATAGAGTCAAAGAGCACTAAAGCACAGATCCATAGATCACTACAGCACAGAGTGATAGAGCACTACAGCACAGAGTCATAGTATCATAGAGCACTGCAGTACTGAGTCAGAGAGCACTACAGCACATAGTCATAGAGTCACAGAGCACTACAGC
Source organism: Mobula birostris (assembly GCF_030028105.1). Lineage (NCBI taxonomy): Eukaryota > Metazoa > Chordata > Chondrichthyes > Myliobatiformes > Myliobatidae > Mobula > Mobula birostris. The sequence continues at coordinate 76,539 of NW_027274618.1, forward strand.
ACAGAGTCATAGAGCACTACAGCACAGTCATAGAGTCATAGAGCACTACAGCACAGAGTCGTAGAATCATAGAGCACTACAGCACAGTCATAGAGTCATAGAGCACTACAGCACAGAGTCATAGAGCACTAAAGCACAGATTCATAGATCACTACAGCACAGAGTCATAGAGCAATACAGCACAGAGTTATAGAGTCATAGAGCACTACAGCACAGAGTCGTAGAATCATAGAGCAGTACAGCACAGAGTCATAGAGCACTAAAGCACAGATTCATAGATCACTACAGCACAGAGTCATAGAGCAATACAGCACAGAGTCATGGAGTCATAGAGCACTACAGGACAGAGTCGTAGAATCATAGAGCACTACAGCACAGAGTCATAGAGCACTACAGCACAGTCTTAGAGTCATAGAGCACTACAGCACAGAGTCGTAGAATCATAGAGCACTACAGCACAGTCATAGAGTCATAGAGCACTACAGCACAGAGTCATAGAGCACTAAAGCACAGATTCATAGATCACTGCAGCACAGAGTCATAGAGCAATACAGCACAGAGTCATAGAGTCATAGAGCACTACAGCACAGTCGTAGAAGCATAGAGCACTACAGCACAGAGTCATAGAGCATTAAAGCACAGATTCATAGATCACTACAGCACAGAGTCATAGAGCAATACAGCACAGAGTCATAGAGTCATAGAGCACTACAGCACAGAGTCGTAGAATCATAGAGCACTACAGCACAGAGTCATAGAGCACTACAGCACAGTCTTAGAGTCATAGAGCACTACAGCACAGAGTCGTAGAATCATAGAGCACTACAGCACAGAGTCATAGAATGATAGAGCACTACAGCACAGAGTCATAGAGCACTACAGCACAGAGTCACAGAGCATTACAGCACAGAGTCATAGAGTCAAAGAGCACTAAAGCACAGAGTCATAGAGCACTACAGCACAGAGTCATAGAGCACTACAGCACAGAGTCATAGGGCACTACAGCACAGAGTCATAGAGTCATAGAGCACTACAGCACAGAGTCATAGAGTCATAGAGCACTACAGCACAGAGTCACAGAGCATTACAGCACAGAGTCATAGAGTCATACAGCACTACAGAACAGAGTCATAGAGCAATACAGCACAGAGTCATAGAGTCATAGAGCACTACAGCACAGAGTCGTAGAATCATAGAGCACTATAGCACAGAGTTATAGAGCACTACAGCACAGTCTTAGAGTCATAGAGCACTACAGCACAGAGTCGTAGAATCATAGAGCACTGCAGCACAGTCATAGAGTCATAGAGCACTACAGCACAGAGTCACAGAGCATTACAGCACAGAGTCATAGAGTCATACAGCACTACAGAACAGAGTCATAGAGCAATACAGCACAGAGTCATAGAGTCATAGAGCACTACAGCACAGAGTCGTAGAATCATAGAGCACTATAGCACAGAGTTATAGAGCACTACAGCACAGTCTTAGAGTCATAGAGCACTACAGCACAGAGTCGTAGAATCATAGAGCACTACAGCACAGTCATAGAGTCATAGAGCACTACAGCACAGAGTCATAGAGCACTAAAGCACAGATTCATAGATCACTACAGCACAGAGTCATAGAGCAATACAGCACAGTGTCATAGAGTCATAGAGCACTACAGCACAGAGTCGTAGAATCATAGAGCACTACAGCACAGAGTCATAGAGCACTAAAGCACAGATTCATAGATCACTACAGCACAGAGTCATAGAGCAATACAGCACAGAGTCATAGAGTCATAGAGCACTACAGCACAGAGTCGTAGAATCATAGAGCACTACAGCACAGAGTCATAGAGCACTACAGCACAGCCTTAGATTCATAGAGCACTACAGCACAGAGTCATAGAATCATAGTGCACTACAGCACAGAGTCATAGAATCATAGAGTACTATAGCACAGAGTCATAGAGTCATAGAGCACAACAGCACAGAGTAATAGAATCATAGAGTAGAATAGCACAGAGTCACAGAATCATAGAGCACTACAGCACAGTCTTGGAGTCATAGAGCACTACAGCATAGAGTCATAGAGACATAGAGCACTACAGCACAGTGTCATAGAGTGATAGAGCACTACAGCACAGAATCAAAGAGACATGGAGCAATACAGCACAGAGTCACAGAGTCAAAGAGCACTAAAGCACAGAGTCATAGAGCACTACAGCACAGAGTCATAGAGCACTACAGCACAGAGTCATAGGGCACTACAGCACAGAGTCATAGAGTCATAGAGCACTACAGCACAGAGTCAGAGAGTCATAGAGCACTACAGCACAGAGTCACAGAGCATTACAGCACAGAGTCATAGAGTCATACAGCACTGCAGAACAGAGTCACAGAGCACTACAGCACAGAGTCATAGACTCACAGAGCACTAGAGCACAGAGTCATAGAGTGATAGAGCACTACAGCATACAGTCATAGAGCACTACAGCACAGAGTAATAGAGTCAAAGAGCACTAAAGCACAGATCCATAGATCACTACAGCACAGAGTGATAGAGCACTACAGCACAGAGTCATAGTATCATAGAGCACTGCAGTACTGAGTCAGAGAGCACTACAGCACATAGTCATAGAGTCACAGAGCACTACAGCACAGAGTCATAGAGCACTACAGCACAGTCATAGAGTCATAGAGCACTACAGCACAGAGTCGTAGAATCATAGAGCACTACAGCACAGTCATAGAGTCATAGAGCACTACAGCACAGAGTCATAGAGCACTAAAGCACAGATTCATAGATCACTACAGCACAGAGTCATAGAGCAATACAGCACAGAGTTATAGAGTCATAGAGCACTACAGCACAGAGTCGTAGAATCATAGAGCAGTACAGCACAGAGTCATAGAGCACTAAAGCACAGATTCATAGATCACTACAGCACAGAGTCATAGAGCAATACAGCACAGAGTCATGGAGTCATAGAGCACTACAGGACAGAGTCGTAGAATCATAGAGCACTACAGCACAGAGTCATAGAGCACTACAGCACAGTCTTAGAGTCATAGAGCACTACAGCACAGAGTCGTAGAATCATAGAGCACTACAGCACAGTCATAGAGTCATAGAGCACTACAGCACAGAGTCATAGAGCACTAAAGCACAGATTCATAGATCACTGCAGCACAGAGTCATAGAGCAATACAGCACAGAGTCATAGAGTCATAGAGCACTACAGCACAGTCGTAGAATCATAGAGCACTACAGCACAGAGTCATAGAGCATTAAAGCACAGATTCATAGATCACTACAGCACAGAGTCATAGAGCAATACAGCACAGAGTCATAGAGTCATAGAGCACTACAGCACAGAGTCGTAGAATCATAGAGCACTACAGCACAGAGTCATAGAGCACTACAGCACAGTCTTAGAGTCATAGAGCACTACAGCACAGAGTCGTAGAATCATAGAGCACTACAGCACAGAGTCATAGAATGATAGAGCACTACAGCACAGAATCAAAGAGACATGGAGCAATACAGCACAGAGTCACAGAGTCAAAGAGCACTAAAGCACAGAGTCATAGAGCACTACAGCACAGAGTCATAGAGCACTACAGCACAGAGTCATAGGGCACTACAGCACAGAGTCATAGAGTCATAGAGCACTACAGCACAGAGTCATAGAGTCATAGAGCACTACAGCACAGAGTCACAGAGCATTACAGCACAGAGTCATAGAGTCATACAGCACTACAGAACAGAGTCATAGAGCAATACAGCACAGAGTCATAGAGTCATAGAGCACTACAGCACAGAGTCGTAGAATCATAGAGCACTATAGCACAGAGTTATAGAGCACTACAGCACAGTCTTAGAGTCATAGAGCACTACAGCACAGAGTCGTAGAATCATAGAGCACTGCAGCACAGTCATAGAGTCATAGAGCACTACAGCACAGAGTCATAGAGCACTAAAGCACAGATTCATAGATCACTACAGCACAGAGTCATAGAGCAATACAGCACAGTGTCATAGAGTCATAGAGCACTACAGCACAGATTCGTAGAATCATAGAGCACTACAGCACAGAGTCATAGAGCACTAAAGCACAGATTCATAGATGACTACAGCACAGAGTCATAGAGCAATACAGCACAGAGTCATAGAGTCATAGAGCACTACAGCACAGAGTCGTAGAATCATAGAGTACTATAGCACAGAGTCATAGAGTCATAGAGCACAACAGCACAGAGTAATAGAATCATAGAGTAGAATAGCACAGAGTCACAGAATCATAGAGCACTACAGCACAGTCTTGGAGTCATAGAGCACTACAGCATAGAGTCATAGAGTCATAGAGCACTACCGCATAGTCATAGAGCACTACAGCACAGAGTCATAGAGCACTACAGCACAGTCTTAGAGTCATAGAGCACTACAGCACAGAGTCGTAGAATCATAGAGCACTACAGCACAGTCATAGAGTCATAGAGCACTACAGCACAGAGTCATAGAGCACTAAAGCACAGATTCATAGATCACTACAGCACAGAGTCATAGAGCAATACAGCACAGTGTCATAGAGTCATAGAGCACTACAGCACAGAGTCGTAGAATCATAGAGCACTACAGCACAGAGTCATAGAGCACTAAAGCACAGATTCATAGATGACTACAGCACAGAGTCATAGAGCAATACAGCACAGAGTCATAGAGTCATAGAGCACTACAGCACAGAGTCGTAGAATCATAGAGTACTATAGCACAGAGTCATAGAGTCATAGAGCACAGCAGCACAGAGTAATAGAATCATAGAGTAGAATAGCACAGAGTCACAGAATCATAGAGCACTACAGCACAGTCTTGGAGTCATAGAGCACTACAGCATAGAGTCATAGAGTCATAGAGCACTACCGCATAGTCATAGAGCACTACAGCACAGAGTCATAGAGCACTACAGCACAGTCTTAGAGTCATAGAGCACTACAGCACAGAGTCATAGAGCACTAAAGCACAGATTCATAGATCACTGCAGCACAGAGTCATAGAGCAATACAGCACAGAGTCATAGAGTCATAGAGCACTACAGCACAGTCGTAGAATCATAGAGCACTACAGCACAGAGTCATAGAGCATTAAAGCACAGATTCATAGATCACTACAGCACAGAGTCATAGAGCAATACAGCACAGAGTCATAGAGTCATAGAGCACTACAGCACAGAGTCGTAGAATCATAGAGCACTACAGCACAGAGTCATAGAGCACTACAGCACAGTCTTAGAGTCATAGAGCACTACAGCACAGAGTCGTAGAATCATAGAGCACTACAGCACAGAGTCATAGAATGATAGAGCACTACAGCACAGAATCAAAGAGACATGGAGCAATACAGCACAGAGTCACAGAGTCAAAGAGCACTAAAGCACAGAGTCATAGAGCACTACAGCACAGAGTCATAGAGCACTACAGCACAGAGTCATAGGGCACTACAGCACAGAGTCATAGAGTCATAGAGCACTACAGCACAGAGTCATAGAGTCATAGAGCACTACAGCACAGAGTCACAGAGCATTACAGCACAGAGTCATAGAGTCATACAGCACTACAGAACAGAGTCATAGAGCAATACAGCACAGAGTCATAGAGTCATAGAGCACTACAGCACAGAGTCGTAGAATCATAGAGCACTATAGCACAGAGTTATAGAGCACTACAGCACAGTCTTAGAGTCATAGAGCACTACAGCACAGAGTCGTAGAATCATAGAGCACTACAGCACAGTCATAGAGTCATAGAGCACTACAGCACAGAGTCATAGAGCACTAAAGCACAGATTCATAGATCACTACAGCACAGAGTCATAGAGCAATACAGCTCAGTGTCATAGAGTCATAGAGCACTACAGCACAGAGTCGTAGAATCATAGAGCACTACAGCACAGAGTCATAGAGCACTAAAGCACAGATTCATAGATGACTACAGCACAGAGTCATAGAGCAATACAGCACAGAGTCATAGAGTCATAGAGCACTACAGCACAGAGTCGTAGAATCATAGAGTACTATAGCACAGAGTCATAGAGTCATAGAGCACAACAGCACAGAGTAATAGAATCATAGAGTAGAATAGCACAGAGTCACAGAATCATAGAGCACTACAGCACAGTCTTGGAGTCATAGAGCACTACAGCATAGAGTCATAGAGTCATAGAGCACTACCGCATAGTCATAGAGCACTACAGCACAGAGTCATAGAGACATAGAGCACTACAGCACAGTGTCATAGAGTGATAGAGCACTACAGCACAGAATCAAAGAGACATGGAGCAATACAGCACAGAGTCACAGAGTCAAGAGCAGTAAAGCACAGAGACATAGAGCACTACAGCACAGAGTCATAGAGCACTACAGCACAGAGTCATAGGGCACTAAAGCACAGAGTCATAGAGTCATACAGCACTACAGAACAGAGTCACAGAGCACGACAGCACAGAGTCATAGACTCACAGAGCACTAGAGCACAGAGTCATAGAGTGATAGAGCACTACAGCATACAGTCATAGAGCACTACAGCACAGAGTAATAGAGTCAAAGAGCACTAAAGCACAGATCCATAGATCACTACAGCACAGAGTGATAGAGCACTACAGCACAGAGTCATAGTATCATAGAGCACTGCAGTACTGAGTCAGAGAGCACTACAGCACATAGTCATAGAGTCACAGAGCACTACAGCACAGAGTCAAGAGCACTACAGCACAGTCATAGAGTCATAGAGCACTACAGCACAGAGTCATAGAGCACTAAAGCACAGATTCATAGATCACTACAGCACAGAGTCATAGAGCAATACAGCACAGAGTTATAGAGTCATAGAGGACTACAGCACAGAGTCGTAGAATCATAGAGCAGTACAGCACAGAGTCATAGAGCACTAAAGCACAGATTCATAGATCACTACAGCACAGAGTCATAGAGCAATACAGCACAGAGTCATGGAGTCATAGAGCACTACAGCACAGAGTCGTAGAATCATAGAGCACTACAGCACAGAGTCATAGAGCACTACAGCACAGTCTTAGAGTCATAGAGCACTACAGCACAGAGTCGTAGAATCATAGAGCACTACAGCACAGTCATAGAGTCATAGAGCACTACAGCACAGAGTCATAGAGCACTAAAGCACAGATTCATAGATCACTACAGCACAGAGTCGTAGAATCATAGAGCACTACAGCACAGAGTCAGAGCACTACAGCACAGTCTTAGAGTCATAGAGCACTACAGCACAGAGTCGTAGAATCATAGAGCACTACAGCACAGAGTCATAGAATGATAGAGCACTACAGCACAGAATCAAAGAGACATGGAGCAATACAGCACAGAGTCACAGAGTCAAAGAGCACTAAAGCACAGAGTCATAGAGCACTACAGCACAGAGTCATAGAGCACTACAGCACAGAGTCATAGGGCACTACAGCACAGAGTCATAGAGTCATAGAGCACTACAGCACAGAGTCATAGAGTCATAGAGCACTACAGCACAGAGTCACAGAGCATTACAGCACAGAGTCATAGAGTCATACAGCACTACAGAACAGAGTCATAGAGCAATACAGCACAGAGTCATAGAGTCATAGAGCACTACAGCACAGAGTCGTAGAATCATAGAGCACTATAGCTCAGAGTCATAGAGCACTACAGCACAGTCTAAGAGTCAGAGAGCACTACAGCACAGAGTCGTAGAATCATAGAGCACTACAGCACAGAGTCATAGAGCACTAAAGCACAGATTCATAGATCACTACAGCACAGAGTCATAGAGCAATACAGCACAGTGTCATAGAGTCATAGAGCACTACAGCACAGAGTCGTAGAATCATAGAGCACTACAGCACAGAGTCATAGAGCACTAAAGCACAGATTCATAGATGACTACAGCACAGAGTCATAGAGCAATACAGCACAGAGTCATAGAGTCATAGAGCACTACAGCACAGAGTCGTAGAATCATAGAGTACTATAGCACAGAGTCATAGAGTCATAGAGCACAACAGCACAGAGTAATAGAATCATAGAGTAGAATAGCACAGAGTCACAGAATCATAGAGCACTACAGCACAGTCTTGGAGTCATAGAGCACTACAGCATAGAGTCATAGAGTCATAGAGCACTACCGCATAGTCATAGAGCACTACAGCACAGAGTCATAGAGACATAGAGCACTACAGCACAGTGTCATAGAGTGATAGAGCACTACAGCACAGAATCAAAGAGACATGGAGCAATACAGCACAGAGTCACAGAGTCAAGAGCACTAAAGCACAGAGTCATAGAGCACTACAGCACAGAGTCATAGAGCAATACAGCACAGAGTCATAGGGCACTAAAGCACAGAGTCATAGAGTCATAGAGCACTACAGCACAGAGTCAGAGAGACATACAGCACTACAGAACAGAGTCACAGAGCACGACAGCACAGAGTCATAGACTCACAGAGCACTAGAGCACAGAGTCATAGAGTGATAGAGCACTACAGCATACAGTCATAGAGCACTACAGCACAGAGTAATAGAGTCAAAGAGCACTAAAGCACAGATCCATAGATCACTACAGCACAGAGTGATAGAGCACTACAGCACAGAGTCATAGTATCATAGAGCACTGCAGTACTGAGTCAGAGAGCACTACAGCACATAGTCATAGAGTCACAGAGCACTACAGCACAGAGTCATAGAGCACTACAGCACAGTCATAGAGTCATAGAGCACTACAGCACAGAGTCGTAGAATCATAGAGCACTACAGCACAATCATAGAGTCATAGAGCACTACAGCACAGAGTCATAGAGCACTAAAGCACAGATTCATAGATCACTACAGCACAGAGTCATAGAGCAATACAGCACAGAGTTATAGAGTCATAGAGGACTACAGCACAGAGTCGTAGAATCATAGAGCAGTACAGCACAGAGTCATAGAGCACTAAAGCACAGATTCATAGATCACTACAGCACAGAGTCATAGAGCAATACAGCACAGAGTCATGGAGTCATAGAGCACTACAGCACAGAGTCGTAGAATCATAGAGCACTACAGCACAGAGTCATAGAGCACTACAGCACAGTCTTAGAGTCATAGAGCACTACAGCACAGAGTCGTAGAATCATAGAGCACTACAGCACAGTCATAGAGTCATAGAGCACAACAGCACAGAGTCATAGAGCACTAAAGCACAGATTCATAGATCACTACAGCACAGAGTCATAGAGCAATACAGCACAGAGTCATAGAGTCATAGAGCACTACAGCACAGAGTCGTAGAATCATAGAGCACTACAGCACAGAGTCATAGAGCACTACAGCACAGTCTTAGAGTCATAGAGCACTACAGCACAGAGTCGTAGAATCATAGAGCACTACAGCACAGAGTCATAGAATGATAGAGCACTACAGCACAGAATCAAAGAGACATGGAGCAATACAGCACAGAGTCACAGAGTCAAAGAGCACTAAAGCACAGAGTCATAGAGCACTACAGCACAGAGTCATAGAGCACTACAGCACAGAGTCATAGGGCACTACAGCACAGAGTCATAGAGTCATAGAGCACTACAGCACAGAGTCATAGAGTCATAGAGCACGACAGCACAGAGTCACAGAGCATTACAGCACAGAGTCATAGAGTCATACAGCACTACAGAACAGAGTCATAGAGCAATACAGCACAGAGTCATAGAGTCATAGAGCACTACAGCACAGAGTCGTAGAATCATAGAGCACTATAGCACAGAGTAATAGAGCACTACAGCACAGTCTAAGAGGCAGAGAGCACTACAGCACAGAGTCGTAGAATCATAGAGCACTACAGCACAGAGTCATAGAGCACTAAAGCACAGATTCATAGATCACTACAGCACAGAGTCATAGAGCAATACAGCACAGTGTCATAGAGTCATAGAGCACTACAGCACAGAGTCGTAGAATCATAGAGCACTACAGCACAGAGTCATAGAGCACTAAAGCACAGATTCATAGATGACTACAGCACAGAGTCATAGAGCAATACAGCACAGAGTCATAGAGTCATAGAGCACTACAGCACAGAGTCGTAGAATCATAGAGTACTATAGCACAGAGTCATAGAGTCATACAGCACAACAGCACAGAGTAATAGAATCATAGAGTAGAATAGCACAGAGTCACAGAATCATAGAGCACTACAGCACAGTCTTGGAGTCATAGAGCACTACAGCATAGAGTCATAGAGTCATAGAGCACTACCGCATAGTCATAGAGCACTACAGCACAGAGTCATAGAGACATAGAGCACTACAGCACAGTGTCATAGAGTGATAGAGCACTACAGCACAGAATCAAAGAGACATGGAGCAATACAGCACAGAGTCACAGAGTCAAGAGCAGTAAAGCACAGAGTCATAGAGCACTACAGCACAGAGTCATAGAGCACTACAGCACAGAGTCATAGGGCACTAAAGCACAGAGTCATAGAGTCATAGAGCACTACAGCACAGAGTCAGAGAGTCATAGAGCACTACAACACAGAGTCACAGAGCATTACAACACAGAGTCATAGAGTCATACAGCACTACAGAACAGAGTCACAGAGCACTACAGCACAGAGTCATAGACTCACAGAGCACTAGAGCACAGAGTCATAGAGCACTACAGCACAGTCTTAGAGTCATAGAGCACTACAGCACAGAGTCGTAGAATCATAGAGCACTACAGCACAGTCATAGAGTCATAGAGCACTACAGCACAGAGTCATAGAGCACTAAAGCACAGATTCATAGATCACTACAGCACAGAGTCATAGAGCAATACAGCACAGAGTCATAGAGTCATAGAGCACTACAGCACAGAGTCGTAGAATCATAGAGCACTACAGCACAGAGTCATAGAGCACTACAGCACAGTCTTAGAGTCATAGAGCACTACAGCACAGAGTCGTAGAATCATAGAGCACTACAGCACAGAGTCATAGAATCATAGAGCACTACAGCACAGAATCAAAGAGACATGGAGCAATACAGCACAGAGTCACAGAGTCAAAGAGCACTAAAGCACAGAGTCATAGAGCACTACAGCACAGAGTCATAGAGCACTACAGCACAGAGTCATAGGGCACTACAGCACAGAGTCATAGAGTCATAGAGCACTACAGCACAGAGTCACAGAGCATTACAGCACAGAGTCATAGAGTCATACAGCACTACAGAACAGAGTCATAGAGCAATACAGCACAGAGTCATAGAGTCATAGAGCACTGCAGCACAGAGTCGTAGAATCATAGAGCACTACAGCACAGAGTGATAGAGCACTACAGCACAGAGTCATAGTATCATAGAGCACTGCAGTACTGAGTCAGAGAGCACTACAGCACATAGTCATAGAGTCACAGAGCACTACAGCACAGAGTCATAGAGTACTACAGCACAGTCATAGAGTCATAGAGCACTACAGCACAGAGTCATAGGGCACTAAAGCACAGAGTCATAGAGTCATAGAGCACTACAGCACAGAGTCATAGAGCACTACAGCACAGAGTCATAGGGCACTAAAGCACAGAGTCATAGAGTCATAGAGCAATACAGCACAGAGTCATAGAGTCATAGAGCACTGCAGCACAGAGTCGTAGAATCATAGAGCACTACAGCACAGAGTGATAGAGCACTACAGCACAGAGTCATAGTATCATAGAGCACTGCAGTACTGAGTCAGAGAGCACTACAGCACATAGTCATAGAGTCACAGAGCACTACAGCACAGAGTCATAGAGTACTACAGCACAGTCATAGAGTCATAGAGCACTACAGCACAGAGTCATAGGGCACTAAAGCACAGAGTCATAGAGTCATAGAGCACTACAGCACAGAGTCATAGGGCACTAAAGCACAGAGTCATAGAGTCATAGAGCACTACAGCACAGAGTCAGAGAGTCATAGAGCACTACAACACAGAGTCACAGAGCATTACAGCACAGAGTCATAGAGTCATACAGCACTACAGAACAGAGTCACAGAGCACTACAGCACAGAGTCATAGACTCACAGAGCACTAGAGCACAGAGTCATAGAGTGATAGAGCACTACAGCATACAGTCATAGAGCACTACAGCACAGAGTAATAGAGTCAAAGAGCACTAAAGCACAGATCCATAGATCACTACAGCACAGAGTGATAGAGCACTACAGCACAGAGTCATAGTATCATAGAGCACTGCAGTACTGAGTCAGAGAGTACTACAGCACATAGTCATAGAGTCACAGAGCACTACAGCACAGAGTCATAGAGCACTACAGCACAGTCATAGAGTCATAGAGCACTACAGCACAGAGTCGTAGAATCATAGAGCACTACAGCACAGTCATAGAGTCATAGAGCACTACAGCACAGAGTCATAGAGCACTAAAGCACAGATTCATAGATCACTACAGCACAGAGTCATAGAGCAATACAGCACAGAGTTATAGAGTCATAGAGGACTACAGCACAGAGTCGTAGAATCATAGAGCAGTACAGCACAGAGTCATAGAGCACTAAAGCACAGATTCATAGATCACTACAGCACAGAGTCATAGAGCAATACAGCACAGAGTCATGGAGTCATAGAGCACTACAGCACAGAGTCGTAGAATCATAGAGCACTACAGCACAGAGTCATAGAGCACTACAGCACAGTCTTAGAGTCATAGAGCACTACAGCACAGAGTCGTAGAATCATAGAGCACTACAGCACAGTCATAGAGTCATAGAGCACTACAGCACAGAGTCATAGAGCACTAAAGCACAGATTCATAGATCACTACAGCACAGAGTCATAGAGCAATACAGCACAGAGTCATAGAGTCATAGAGCACTACAGCACAGAGTCGTAGAATCATAGAGCACTACAGCACAGAGTCATAGAGCACTACAGCACAGTCTTAGAGTCATAGAGCACTACAGCACAGAGTCGTAGAATCATAGAGCACTACAGCACAGAGTCATAGAATCATAGAGCACTACAGCACAGAATCAAAGAGACATGGAGCAATACAGCACAGAGTCACAGAGTCAAAGAGCACTAAAGCACAGAGTCATAGAGCACTACAGCACAGAGTCATAGAGCACTACAGCACAGAGTCATAGGGCACTACAGCACAGAGTCATAGAGTCATAGAGCACTACAGCACAGAGTCACAGAGCACTACAGCACAGAGTCATAGACTCACAGAGCACTAGAGCACAGAGTCATAGAGTGATAGAGCACTACAGCATACAGTCATAGAGCACTACAGCACAGAGTAATAGAGTCAAAGAGCACTAAAGCACAGATCCATAGATCACTACAGCACAGAGTGATAGAGCACTACAGCACAGTCATAGTATCATAGAGCACTGCAGTACTGAGTCAGAGAGTACTACAGCACATAGTCATAGAGTCACAGAGCACTACAGCACAGAGTCATAGAGCACTACAGCACAGTCATAGAGTCATAGAGCACTACAGCACAGAGTCGTAGAATCATAGAGCACTACAGCACAGAATCAAAGAGACATGGAGCAATACAGCACAGAGTCACAGAGTCAAAGAGCACTAAAGCACAGAGTCATAGAGCACTACAGCACAGAGTCATAGAGCACTACAGCACAGAGTCATAGGGCACTACAGCACAGAGTCATAGAGTCATAGAGCACTACAGCACAGAGTCACAGAGCATTACAGCACAGAGTCATAGAGTCATACAGCACTACAGAACAGAGTCATAGAGCAATACAGCACAGAGTCATAGAGTCATAGAGCACTGCAGCACAGAGTCGTAGAATCATAGAGCACTACAGCACAGAGTGATAGAGCACTACAGCACAGAGTCATAGTATCATAGAGCACTGCAGTACTGAGTCAGAGAGC